>NW_007175307.1:0-839 GCF_000164805.1 Carlito syrichta
TACTGCCTCCTCTAAATATCTTACCCCTTAGGTTCAATATGTGGTAGATAGAAGAGATTGCCTAATCTTATTTGCAAGAGAGAAATAAGGGCAGAGGTCTCATATATGCTAATTTAAGGGTCTGACAGTGGAATGACTTGCAATAATTTTTTCATTCGGAGTCAGTGACCTGCGCTACACTCTAACTTGCATTTCTTTCTCCCTGGTTTCTTGCCTTTCAGCAAGCAATACAAAGAAAGGCAGAGGAGATAGAAAAATGAGTTAGTCCAAGGTTGACTGGATCATCTGCTTTGTCTAAAATTGTTAGCAGCAGAATTGTCAGAGCCTGCAGCCACTCCCAGTGTTCCCAGCAGATTTGGAGCCTCTCAGAGAGACTCCTAGGACAGCTGGAATGCTTTCCTCTCACGCACGTGCACAGTAGCCACCACCACACAAACCCGCAGGAAGCTAACAGAAATCCTGAGCATTACACACGTCCACCTACTTTTGGAACTCAGGTTTTCTTTAGAAAACAAATTAAATTAATGTAGGTTATTCAAATATTTCTTTTCTTTTTTTTTTTTTGAGTTGGAGTCTCACTCTGTCACCCAGACTGGAGGGCAGTGGCCGCTCCTGGCCACCACAGCCTCGACCTGCTCAACTCTGGAGATTCTTCCGTCTCAGTCTTCCAAGTAACTGGAACTACAGGCACGTGCTACCACGCCCGGCTAATTTTTTGATTCATTGTAGAGATGAGGTGTCACCAAGTTGCCCAGGCAGGTCTTGAACCCGCAGGCTCAGGCAATCCACTCACCTCGGCCTCCCAAAGGCACGGGATTACAGGTGAGCCACCGAGCCCG
>NW_007175308.1:0-792 GCF_000164805.1 Carlito syrichta
GTGACCCGCGCTACACTCTAACTTGCATTTCTTTCTCCCTGGTTTCTTGCCTTTCAGCAAGCAATACAAAGAAAGGCAGAGGAGATAGAAAAATGAGTTAGTCCAAGGTTGACTGGATCATCTGCTTTGTCTAAAATTGTTAGCAGCAGAATTGTCAGAGCCTGCAGCCACTCCCAGTGTTCCCAGCAGATTTGGAGCCTCTCAGAGAGACTCCTAGGACAGCTGGAATGCTTTCCTCTCACGCACGTGCACAGTAGCCACCACCACACAAACAGGCAGGAAGCTAACAGAAATCCTGAGCATTACACACGTCCACCTACTTTTGGAACTCAGGTTTTCTTTAGAAAACAAATTAACTTAATGTAGGTTATTCAAATATTTCTTTTCTTTCTTTTTTTTTTAAGTTGGAGTCTCACTCTGTCACCCAGACTGGAGGGCAGTGGCCGCTCCCGGCCACCACAGCCTCGACCTGCTCAACTCTGGAGATTCTTCCGTCTCAGTCTTCCAAGTAGCTGGAACTACAGGCACGCGCTATCACGCCCGGCTAATTTTTTGATTCATTGTAGAGATGAGGTGTCGCCAAGTTGCCCAGGCAGATCTTGAACCCACAGGCTCAGGCAATCCACTCACCTCGGCCTCCCAAAGGCACGGGATTACAGGCTGAGCCACCCAGCCCGTCTATTCAAATATTTCAAACAAAATCTACAAAGTCGACATTTTCAGAAATTCAATTATTCTTGGGTAAAAAAATCTAAATAATACAATAAAAAGAGAAGATGGGTGCTAGTTTAT
>NW_007175309.1:0-740 GCF_000164805.1 Carlito syrichta
CGGAGATAGAAAAATGAGTTAGTCCAAGGTTGACTGGATCATCTGCTTTGTCTAAAATTGTTAGCAGCAGAATTGTCAGAGCCCGCAGCCACTCCCAGTGTTCCCAGCAGATTTGGAGCCTCTCAGAGAGACTCCTAGGACAGCTGGATTGCTTGCCTCTCACGCATGTGCACAGTAGCCACCACCACACAAACAGGCAGGAAACTAACAGAAATCCTGAGCATTACACACGTCCACCTACTTTTGGAACTCAGGTTATCTTTAGAAAACAAATTAACTTAATGTAGGTTATTCAAATATTTCTTTTCTTTTTTTTTTTTTTTGAGTTGGAGTCTCACTCTGTCACCCAGACTGGAGGGCAGTGGCCGCTCCCGGCCACCACAGCCTCGACCTGCTCAACTCTGGCAATTCTTCCACCTCAGTCTTCCAAGTAGCTGGAACTACAGGCACGCGCTATCACGCCCGGCTAATTTTTGTTTCATTGCAGAGATGAGGTGTCGCCAAGTTGCCCAGGCAGGTCTTGAACCCGCGGGCTCAGGCAATCCACTCACCTCGGCCTCCCAAAGGCACGGGATTACAGGCTGAGCCACCGAGCCCGGCTATTGAAATATTTCAAACAAAATCTACAAAGTCGACATTTTCAGAAATTCAATTATTCTTGGGTAAAAAAATCTAAATAATACAATAAAAAGAGAAGATTGGGTGCTAGTTTATACTCAAGTTCTTTTGTTTGAGATGTT
>NW_007175310.1:0-676 GCF_000164805.1 Carlito syrichta
CTTGCCTGCAGGCTAGGTAGGTAGCTAGCTAGTGAAGTGAGCTGGCTAGCCAGCTTGCTAGCTAAAGTCAACTAGGTAAGTCTGCTGGCTAGCCAGATGGCTAGATAGGTAGCCAGCTATTTTAGGCAGCTGTCTAGCCAGCTGACTTACTGCTTAAGTCAGCTAGTTAAGTCACCTGACAACCAACTGGGTAGTAGCTTATGTTAACTCATAAAGTCAGTTGGCTATCAAGCTTGTTAGCTAATTAAAAAGTAAGTTAAGTAAGATGGCTAGTCTTCTGTCTAGCTAGTTATTTCAGCTACTTTATCAGCTGGATAGATAGGAAGCTAGATATATGTCAGCTAGACATGTCAGGTAGCTATCTAGTTAAGTCAGTTAGTTAAGTCAGCCAGCTAGCTAGATAGCAAGCTAGGTAGCTAGTTACTTAAGACAGCTCGCTATGCCAGCTGTCAAGCTAGGTAGCTAGCAGGTAAAGTCAGATAGATAAGTCAGTTTGCCAGCTTGTTAAGTCAGTGAGTTAAGTCAACTGGTGAGCCAGCTGCCTAGCTTGGTAGCTAGCTAGTTAATACAGCTGACTAGACAGTTACCTAGCTAGTTAAAAAGCCAAGTAAAGTCAGCTCACTAGCCAGCTGGTTAGCTAAGTAGCTAGGTAGCCCAGTCAGCTGGCATACTAGTG
>NW_007175311.1:0-783 GCF_000164805.1 Carlito syrichta
AGTACCCCTATAACCATCTATTTTTTACTTTCAGTACAGTAAATTACACGAGGTATTCAGTACTTGAGTGCAAAGTAGTCTTTGTGTTAGATGATTTCACTCAACTGTGGGCCAATGTAAGGATTCTGAACACACGTGAGGTGGGCAAGGGTGAGCTATGACACGTGGTCAGATGTTTTAAATACTTTTTTGACTTAGTGTTTTCAATTTTTGATGGTTTTATTGGGACATAATCCCAAGGTAAGTGGAGGAACATCCATATTGATGACGTAGACTTAATGATGCTTGTTACTGATTGGATGTTTGGAATGAGAGAAAATGGAAAAAATGACTCCCAGCTGTGTGGCTTCCGACTTGGGAAATTTGTTGGATAATCGTGTTTGTAATGAGATAGGAAATACATTATAGGATGTATTTCTATAATAGGATGAACATTATTTTCTTTTTTTTTTATTTTTTTTTTTTTATTTTTTATTTTTTTCATTAATCAGTAGTTTTTATTATGGTTTTGTGGGGTACAGTTAAGGGTAGGTGTACAATGACGTTTCATTCAGGCACCCTGTAGATAAGAAGTGTTTTCCCATCCCCCGACAGATATTTGCTACTGTTAATCCCATCCCCCTCCCCCCCGTAGGTTCCCAGTACCATCCGTCATTTTCTCATAGTATTGCATTGGATGTTCAAAGGTCCATTATATGAGTGAGAACATGTGATATTCGGATTTTTGTTTTTGTGAGAGGTCACTCAGTATTATAGACTCTAGTTCCATCCAGGGTTGCAGCG
>NW_007175312.1:0-1195 GCF_000164805.1 Carlito syrichta
GTATTGCATTGGATGTTCAAAGGTCCATTATATGAAGTGAGAACATGTGATATTTCGGATTTTTTGTTTTTGTGAGAAGGTCAACTCAGTATTATAGACTCTAGTTCCATCCAGGTTGCAAGCGAAATTCATGATTTTTGTTCTTTTTTTATGGCTGCGTAGTATTCCATCGTGTATATGTACCACATTTTTTTTAATCCAGTCCTCTTTTGATGGGGCAGCATGGTTGTTTTCCAGGTTCTTGCTATTGTGAACAATGCTTCTGTGCCTATTTCATACCATTGAGATACCTCATTTGAAATTCATTGCCTTCTTAGTACTTAGAGTGATCCTCTGACCTGGCTATCACCACTCCCGTTAGATAGCTAAGGAAGTCAAAGTTTAACAGGTTAGACAATGACACCCGGCTGGCAAATAGTAGACTTTAGGAAACTCTCCTGATCCCAGTCTCTTGCTTTTCTCATTGTCCCAGACTGTTCTTATTACTGTCTCATTGGATGAGTACTTAACCTCCCCGAGTCTTACTCTGTCCCTTTTAAATCTTGGATAATTATATCTACCCCAAGGACTTTTGTGAAGATCAGGTAATTTAAATTGAATGTGCTATTTAAAATGGAATATAAGTGTTAGGAATTATGAATATGTTAATGAAAATGTTTATTTACATGGCTTATGGTGACCTCTGACAAGTTTGATATTTAATTGCTTAGTTCCTATTTTACAAGTTTTCATTTGATCTGTTTCCCTTTTTTTATTTTCCTCTAATAAACCTCATGGAAATGAGATGCAAAAGGCATTTGATAATTAAATGTTAAGGTATTGGACTTAAGAAAAGCAAGAAGTTTGAGTCCCTTTAACACAAGTTTCTCAGCGTCATATTCATGGACATTTTTGGTTGGAATAATTTTTTTGTTTTGGGGGCCTGGCCTGTATATTGTAGGATTTTGTCAGCATTCCTGGTCTCTACCCACTAGATGGCTAGTAGCACCCTCCCCACTCCCAATTGTGACATTGCCAAATGTCCCTTGGGGATGGTGGGGGACAGAAAATTGCCTCCATTTGAGAACCACTACAAGAATGTCTGTCTCTCAAGATGCAAATTTTATTCACTAGGATCTTGGTTTGAGCGGAGTTTTTTCTGTAATATGTCAAAAGTACAATGTGGAAGAGTTAGTTCTGCAAAGAAAAATTTATT
>NW_007175313.1:0-728 GCF_000164805.1 Carlito syrichta
TAACCACCTGGCTAACCAGATGACTTAACTAGATAGCTCCCATCATTGGCAGCTGGCTAGCCAGCTGATTTAACTAACTGACTTAACCAGCTTGCCAGCTGACTTAACTAGCTGACTTAACTAGCTAGATACCTATTTCTCCACCTGAGAAAACTAGCTGATTTATCTAGATAGCTACCTAGCTAGCCAGCTGACTGGTCAGCTGACTTAACTAGTTAACTACCTAGCTAGCCAGCTGAATTAACTAGCTGATTTTAATAGCTAGCCAGCTGGCTAGCCAGCTGACTTAACTAGTTATCTACCTAGCTAGTCAGCTGGGAAGTCAGCTGAATTAACTAGCTGATTTTAATAGCTAGCCAGCTGGCTAGCCAGCTGACTTAACTAGCTTCTTACCTAGCTACCCAGCTGTCGAGTCACCTGACATAACTAGTTGACAACCTGCTAGCCAGCTGACTAGCCAGCTGACTCAACTCGCTGAATTATCTAGTTAGCCAGCTGGCTACACAGCTATCTTACCTAACTCTCTGCCTAGCTAGCTAGCTGGCTAGCCAGCTGACTTAACTAGCTGACTTAATTAGCTTGCCAGCTGGCTAGCCCACTGACTTAAGTAGCTCAATACCTAGCTAGACACCTGGAGCGCTGGCTGACTTAACTAACTGACTTAAATAGCTGACCTGCTTGCTAGTCAGCTGATTAACTAGCTTATTATATACCTAAAAAACTGGCTA
>NW_007175314.1:0-747 GCF_000164805.1 Carlito syrichta
GCTGGCTAGCCAGCTGACTTAACTAGCTTCTTACCTAGCTACCCAGCTGTCGAGTCACCTGACATAACTAGTTGACAACCTGCTAGCCAGCTGACTAGCCAGCTGACTCAACTCGCTGAATTATCTAGTTAGCCAGCTGGCTACACAGCTATCTTACCTAACTCTCTGCCTAGCTAGCTAGCTGGCTAGCCAGCTGACTTAACTAGCTGACTTAATTAGCTTGCCAGCTGGCTAGCCCACTGACTTAAGTAGCTCAATACCTAGCTAGACACCTGGAGCGCTGGCTGACTTAACTAACTGACTTAAATAGCTGACCTGCTTGCTAGTCAGCTGAATTAACTAGCTTATTATATACCTAAAAAACTGGCTAACCAGCTGACTAAACTAGGTGACTTAACTCACTAGCCAGCTGTCTTGTCAGCTGACTTAATTAGCAAGCTACCTAGAGAGCCAGCTGGCTAGCCAGTTGAATAACCTAGATGACTTAACTAGCTAGGCAGCAGATTAGACAACTGACAACTATCTAGCTACCTAGGTAGCCAGCTGTCTAGTCAGCTTACTAAACTATGTGACTTAACTAGCTAGCCTGCTGGCTAGCAGGTTGACAAAACAGCTTAGGTACCTAGCCAGCCAGCTGGATAGTCAGCTGACTTAACTAGCTACCTACGTACATGTCCCACTGTCTTGCCAGCTGACTTAACTACTTAAGACCCAGGTAATCAACTGGCTAGTGAGCTGATTTAAGTA
>NW_007175315.1:0-884 GCF_000164805.1 Carlito syrichta
CTAGATAGCTAAGTAATATCTGATATGCTAGCTGACAACTAGTTAGCTGACTAGCTAGCTGGCTATCTCACTGACATAACTGGCTAGCAAACAAGCTATCTAGCTTTCTAGCCAGCTGACTTAACTAGCTAGCTAACTGGATAGTTAGCGGGCTAGCTGATTTATCTAGCTAGTTGACTAGCTAGCTGACTCAACTAGCTAGCTGGCAAGTTAGCTGACTTAACTAGTTGAGGAGGTAGTTGACTGGCTAGCAGATTAGCCAGCTGACTTAATTACCTAACTACCTGGTTGGCTAGATGACTAGCCAGATAGCTTAACTAGCTAGCTACCTGGCTGGCTAGCTAGTTAGGCAGCCGGCTATCTTGAATAATGGACTTGCAAGCTGGCTAGCGCCAACTTTAATAGCGAGCTGGCTGGTTTGACAGTCGGATAGCCAGCCAGCTTAACTAGCCAGCCATCATGCTGGTAAGCTGGCTAGCCAGCCGGTTTAACTAGCTGACCACCTAACTGACCAGTCCTCTAACCAGTCGGCTTAACTTGCCAGACACCTGGGTAGCCAGCTGGCTAACCACCTGACATAATTATCTCACTTAACTAGATAGTCATCCAGATAGCCAGATGGTTTAACTTGCTAGCCACCTAGCTAGCCAACCAGGTAAAAAGCTATCTGAACTCACTGACTTACCTAGCTAGCCAGCCCTCTAGCCAGTTGACATAATTAGCTAGCCACCTACCTAGCCAGGTGGCTAGCCAGCTAATTTAACTAGCTGATGTAACCAGCTAGCCAGCTGGCTAGCCAACTGACTTAACTAGCTATCTACCTAGCTATCAGATGGAAAGCCATTTTATTAACTAACAGACTTAACCAGCTAGCCAACTGGCTA
>NW_007175316.1:0-594 GCF_000164805.1 Carlito syrichta
CGAGTAGACTTAGTTAGCTGACTTAACTAGTTGGCTAATTAGATAGCTAGCTGATTTAATGAGTTGGTGAACGAGTTAGCTAACTGTTTTAACTAGTTGGCAAACGCGTAAATTACCTGACTTAACTAGTTGTTTAATGAGTTAACTATGTGACATAATTGCTGAGTGACTAGTCGCCCGACAAGTTAGCTGGTTTAATGCATTGGCTGAATACTCGACTGACTTGTTAACTGGCTTATCAAGTTGGATGAATAGTAGGCCGACTAGTTAGCCATGTCAAATAGTTGACTGACGAGTTGGCCCACTAGTTAGCTTGGTTAACTAGTTGACATGCTGCTTTTCTCAACTACATAGTTGGCCAACTAGTCTGCAAACTAGTTACCTGCTCTAACTAGTCAGCTGACTAGTGAGCTGAGCTAACTTATCAGCTGACAATTTGGCCCTACTAGTAGGCCAGTTGGTTAGCTGACTTAACTAGTCGTCCCTATGATTGAGCAAAGTGAGCCAAATTAATTAGTTGGCCCTGTAAATGAGCTGACTTGTGAGCTGACTTAACTAGTAGGCCAGCGAGTGGAGCCAACAAGTCAGCTGACT
>NW_007175317.1:0-725 GCF_000164805.1 Carlito syrichta
AAATTAACTATTTGGCCAGCATGTGAGGTCACTGGTCAGCTGAATTTAGTTGGCTGATGAGTGAGCCAACAGAAGTTTTAACTAGTTGACTGGCTATTGAGCCCCACTGGTGAGCCAACTTAACTAGTTGGCAGGACAGTAAGCAGACCAGTGAGCTGCCTTAACTAGTCAACGGGCAAGCCAGCAGACCTGTGATCTGACTTAATTAGCCTTCTGGCGAAGAAGCTGATTAGTTAGCTGACTTGTTGTCCTGTGAGTAAGCTGACAAGTTAGTTGACCTTTTTGCTGGTGAGCGAGCTGAATAGTTTACTGACTGGTTGGCAGGTGAGCGAGTTGACTAATTAACTAACCTGATGGAAGGCAAGTGAGTCCACTATTTAGTTGACCAGAAAGCTGAGATGCTAGCAAACTAGTTAGCTAAGTAACTAGCTGATTTGAGAGCTGACTTGACTAACTACCTGACAAGATAGCTGGCTATCTAACTGACATAACTAGCTAACAAACAAGCTAAATATCTAACTTGCTGACTTAACTAGATAGCTATCTGGCTACTGGCAAACTGACTTAACTATCAAGCTGACTAGATAGTTGACTTAAATAGCTAGCTGAATAGCAACCTGAATAGCTAGATGACATAGCTAGTTAGCTGGGGAGTTAGCTGACTTGCTAGCTGACTTAACAAGCTAGCTGACAAGCTAGCTGACATATCTAGGTGACAAGCATGG
>NW_007175318.1:0-777 GCF_000164805.1 Carlito syrichta
GACTTACCCAGCTAACCATCTGGCTAACAGCTGACTTAATTAGCTAGCTACCTACCTAGCCAGGTGTCTAGCCAACTGATTTAAATAGCTGATTAACCAGCTAGCCAGCTGGCTAGCCAGCTGATTTAGATAGGGAGATACCTAGCTCTCCAGTTGGCTTGCCACTTGAATTAACTAGCTGACTTTATACAGCTATCCAGCTGGCTAGCCAGCTGACTCAACTGTCTGACATAACTAGTTAGCCAGCTGGCTAGCAAGCTGATTCAACTATCTGACATAACTAGTTAGCCAGCTGGCTAGCCAGCTGACTTAACTAACTGACATCTCCAGCAAGCAAGGTAGTTAGCAAACTGACTTAACTAGCTAGCTACTGACATATACAGCTGGCTTGCCTGCTGAATTAACTGCCTAGCTGCCTAGTTAACAAGCTGGTTAGTGGGCTGACATAACTATGTGACTTAACTAGCTAGCCAGCTGACCTAACTAGATAGCTACCTAGCTAGCCAGCTCGGAAGTCAGATGAAATAACTAGGTGACATATAACTAGCCAGCTGGCTAGCCAGCTGAAATAACTAGCTTGGTATCAAGCTATCCTGCTGGTTAGCCAGCTGACTTAACAAGGTGACTTAACCAGCTAGCCAGCTGGCACAACTAGCAGACTTAACTAGTTAGCCAGCTGACTACACAGGTAACTTAACTAGCTCTCTACCTAGCTAGCTAGCAGGCTAGTCTGCAGACTTAAATAAATGACTTAATTAGCTAGTCAGCTGGCTAGCC
>NW_007175319.1:0-791 GCF_000164805.1 Carlito syrichta
AGCTAGCCAGCTGACCAGCCAGCTGACTTAATTAGCTGAATTAACTAGCTAGCTAATAGCTAAACAACTGACTTAAATAGTTAGCTAACAGGCTAACTACCTCAATAGCCAGCAAATTTAAATAGTTAGCTAACTAGCTAGCTACCTAGTTAACAAGCTGGCTTAAATAGTTAGCTGAATAGATAGCTAGATGACTTAACATGCTAGCTAACTAGTTAGATAACTCGTTATCAAAAGTGCTAGCTAGATGACTTAGTCATTCCACTTAACTTGTTAGCTAACAAGTTTCCTAGTTGGCTTAAGCAGCTGACTTAATTTGTTAGCTAACTAGCTAGCTAACTGACTCATCCAGCTGACTCAATTCGTTAGCTAACTGGATAGCTAGCCTACTCAACCAGGTGACTCAACCCGTTTGATAACTAGCTAGGTAGCTGACTCAACCAGCTGACTTAACCTGTTACCTACTAGCTAACTACCTGACTCAGCCTGCTGTTATAACCCATTAGCTAGCTAGCTAGCTGTCTTAACCAGTTGACGTAATTAGAAAATTGACTTAACTAGCTGTAATTGGTAGGTGAATTAACTACTTAGATAGCTGACTTAACTGGCCATCTTAACTAGTTAGCTAGTTGACTTTACTACCTGAATTAAATAGTTAGCTAACATTTAACTAGCCAGATAAAGAGCTGACTTAACTAATTTGGTAACTACCTAGTTAACAGAGTTAAGTACCTGACTTAAATAGTTAGCTAGGTAGTGAGCTAGCTGACTTAGCTAGCTGACTTAGCTGA
>NW_007175320.1:0-1323 GCF_000164805.1 Carlito syrichta
CCAGTTGACCTGTGAGCAAGCCAACAAGTTAGTTGAACTGTTGCCTGCCGAGTGAGTCGACTAGTTTGCTGACCTGTTGACTGGCGAGAAAACTGACGAGTAAGCTGACATGATGGAAAGCGAGTGAGCCCACTAGTTAGATGACCAGCTAGCTGAGGTGATAGCCGACTAGTTAGCTAAATAACTAGCTGATTTGCTAGCTGAATTAACTAGCTAGCTGACTAGCTAGCTGTCTATCTAGCTGACATATCTGGATAACACACAAGCTATATGGTGTCTAGCTAGCTGACTGAACTGGCTAGCTAACTGGCTAGTTAGCTGGCTAGCTGACTTACCTATCTAGTTGACAAGTTAGCTAGCTGACTAGCAAGCTGTATAGCTAGCTGACTTAACTAGCTAGCTGAATAGTTAGCTGAGTTGATAGCTGACTTAATTAGCTAGGTGAATAACTAGCTGACTTTACTAGCTGACTAGCAAGTTGGCTTGATAGCTGGCTAGCCAGTTGACTTAAGTAACTGGCTGCATGTTTGACTAGACAGCTAGCAATCTGGTTTAGCTAGCTAGCTACCTGACTGGCTAGCTGGCTAGGGATCCAGCTAGTGAACTAGTGGGCTGGCCAACTGGCTAGCCAGCGTATGTAATTAGGCAAACTGCTGGCTGGACATTCGAATAGCCAGCCGCTTAACTAGCCAGCCACACTGCTGGTCATCTGGCTAGCCAGCCATCTTTACTAGCTGGCCACCTACCTGACAAGACTGCTAACCAGCCAGCTTAACTTGAAAGCCACCTAGCTAGCCATCTGTCTAGCCAGCTCACATGACTTGTGGACTTAGCTAGGTTGCCATCTGGCTTGCCAGCTGACTTAATTAGCTACCTATCTACCTAGCCAGGTGGCTAGGCAGCTGACTTAACTAGCTGACTTAACCAGGTAGCCTACTGGCTAATCAGCTGACTCAACTAGCAAATGACCTAGCTAGCCAGTTGGCTAGCTACTTTAATTAGCTGACAAAACCAGCTAGCCAGCTGGTTAGCCAGCAGACTCAACTAGCTGACTTAACTAGTTAGCCAGCTTTCTTGCCAGCAGACAACTAGCTGACAACACTAGCTAGCCTGGTAGCTAGCCAGCTGACTTAACAAGCTAGCTACATATGTAGGCAGCTGGGAAGCCTGCAGAATTAACTACCTAACTTAAATTGCTAGCCAGCTGGCTAGCAATATGACTTAACTAGTTCACTACCTAGCTAGCCATCTGGCAAGCCAGCTAACTTAACTAGCCGACTTAACTAGTTAGACAGCTGGCTAGGCAGCCGACATAACTAGCAG
>NW_007175321.1:0-803 GCF_000164805.1 Carlito syrichta
ACACCAATTTGTCACATCAGACTCACTAAAGTTATGTTTTATAAACAAAGGTTAAATCACCTGTTGTGCCTAACACCCTCTTATAAAAAAGATAAACTTTAAATACTAAAGTATTTAAATACTAAAGTATTTATTATGTCACACCCTGTATGACACAATAAGATTTAAAAACTGACCATTCCCACCTAATTAAGTCACTTTTACTAAGCCTAATACTTCTTCCACCAAACAGATAAAATACTGGGTACTCTGTGTAAACACAATAAAGATAAAAACTAATCACTCTCACCTAATTGTCCACACCTTACAACTAAGACTACAACTTAATAATTCATAAGGGTTTTTTTTAAAACAATCTTGCCTATTTATAATTACAAATAAATAGGCACAGATCATTTTACATCCATGTGGTCTACTCACTCCAAAGGGTTTACATCAAACTGTTACAAACAAAAATAATCAAAATGTCTTATATATAACATATTAAAAAAAAACTTTTGAGGTTTTTTTCTAAAAAAAAACACTAAAAAAACCCAAGATACCAACATGGAAGACTACAAAACCAGAGGGATAAAGAGACACCCCAATTGACAGTCACCATTAGTGACAAAACTCCAACTGCTCATCAAACACCTGATAAAAACAAACCAGCTACGGAAATGGTGCCCATTGCTTATGCGTACAGTCTGTGAAAACACTAAAAACATAGCTGCCCCAAAAAGCCTTAACGTCCTAGACCTTGTCTACTGTGCAGGCCAAAGATCCATTGAAAAACAGATACACTCTCTTCTAAAGAGAAAAAA
>NW_007175322.1:0-773 GCF_000164805.1 Carlito syrichta
TAGAGTATGTGGCTCAAAAAGGACCAGGGAGGGAGGAATAGCTAGTGTTCTAGATGCTCCTATGTTCTAGGTACTCCTGCATTCCAGATGCTCCTGCATTTCACACGCTCCTGCATTCTAGATGCTCCCCATTCTAGATGTTCCTATGGGTGTTTTAGCCCATTACGCAGCCCTGCCCCACGTGCTCCTCCTCTGCCCAGCTCCATCTCCCATCTTCTCAAGACAGCTAGGGCACACCCAGCACCATTCATCAGAAGTGGACATCAACCTGAGTGATGGCAGGCTCCCCCCACGAGGGATAGTGGCGAGCTTCCTGGGCATAGTGAGCAGGTGGACCACACTGAGAACTGGCTCAGCGTGAGCTTATGGCTTCCTGAGCACATTGAGGCAGCATGAGAGGATGTTCTAAGATGTGAGACCCACATGGAGCTGGGTTGCAAGTGACCACCAATTCCAAACTACTTTTGGGCCCACGGGGCTCAGGAAGAGAAAATCCCTTACCTTAATTCTCCAGTTCCCAAATATTCCAGCCTTAGTCCAGGGAAGAAAAGTTCTCAAGTCTTTCTGGAGTGCTGAAGGGTTAAGCATTTTCTCAGAGTAAAATCACCTAAATCCTAGGTGGAACAGAATTCTAGAAATACACAAGAAAACAACAGAGACGATTAGTATCAATGCTTTCCTTGAAGAGATTTGGTAATGAGATATTTCATTCATTTAAAAAATAAGTACAGCTGAGTACAGTAGCTCACACCTGTAATCCAAGCACTTTGGGA
>NW_007175323.1:0-775 GCF_000164805.1 Carlito syrichta
ACTTAGCTAGCTGGATACCTATCTAGCCAGCAGGCTAGCCCGCTGACTTACGTAGGTGACTTAAGCTAGCACGCTGGCTAGCCGCCTCACTAACTTGCTAGCTATCTACATAGCCAGTAGTCTAGCCACCTGACTTAATTAACTGACTTGAACAACTATCCTGCTGGCTAGCATGCTGACTTGTCTAGGTAGCTACCTACGTAGCCAGCTGGCTAGACAGCTGACTAAACTAGCTGAGTGAACCAGTTAGCCCGCTGTCTAGCTAGCTGACTTACCTCGCTGACATCACTAGCTAGCCAGATAGCTATCTAGCTGACTTAACTAGCTAGCTACCTACCTAGGCAGTTGGCTAGCCAACAATCTTAACTAGATGCATTAATCAACTAGCCAGCTGGCTAGCCAACAGACTTAACTAGCTTGCTACCTAGCTAACCAGATGACTAGGAAGCTGACTTAAGTAGCTGACTTAACTAGCAGCTTCCTAGGGAGATGGCTGACTTAAATAGTTAGCTAACTAGCTAGCTATCTAGATAGCCAGCTGACTTAGCTAACTAGCTAACTACCTAGTTAACAACTTGACTTAAATAATAAGCTTCCTTGCTAGTTAGCTGACTTAACCAGATAGATAACTAGTTAGCATAATCATTATCTAACGTGCTAGCTAGGTGACTTTATCATCTGTCTTATCTCGATAGCTAATGAGCTGGCTTGCTGACTCATCCCAGCTGAGTTAACTGGTAGCTATCTAGCTATCTAGCTGACCATACAGCTGACT
>NW_007175324.1:0-782 GCF_000164805.1 Carlito syrichta
GCAGTTGGCTAGCCACTATCTTAACTAGATGCATTAATCAACTAGCCAGCTGGCTAGCCAACAGACTTAACTAGCTTGCTACCTAGCTAACCAGCTGACTAGGAAGCTGACTTAAGTAGCTGACTTAACTAGCAGCTTCCTAGGGAGATGGCTGACTTAAATAGTTAGCTAACTAGCTAGCTATCTAGATAGCCAGCTGACTTAGCTAACTAGCTAACTACCTAGTTAACAACTTGACTTAATAAGCTTCCTTGCTAGTTAGCTGACTTAACCAGATAGATAACTAGTTAGCATAATCATTATCTAACGTGCTAGCTAGGTGACTTTATCATCTGTCTTATCTCGATAGCTAATGAGCTGGCTTGCTGACTCATCCAGCTGAGTTAACTGGTTAGCTATCTAGCTATCTAGCTGACCATACAGCTGACTTAACTCATTAGCTAACCAATTAGGCAACCTACTCAATCAGCTGACTCAACCCATTTACTAACTAGCTGGCTAGCTGCCTCAACCACCTGACTTAACCCGTTAGTTAATTAGCTAACAACCTGATTCAACCTGTTGACTTTTAGCTAACTAACTAGCTAGCTGTCTTATCCAGCTGTCTAAATTAGAAAGCTGACTTAACTAGCTGATTTAGCTAGCTGACTTAACTACTTGACTAGCTGACTTAACTGGGTGGCTTAAGTAGTTAGCTAGCTGACTTAACTACCTGAATTAAATAGTTTGCTAACTATTTAACTAGCTGAATAATGAGCTGACTTGACTAAATAGCAAACTAA
>NW_007175325.1:0-3876 GCF_000164805.1 Carlito syrichta
ATGAAAATGCAAAGTTGATAGAATTTCATAATACTTAACTGAGGTAGCACAAGAGTGAAACCATTACATGGGGTGTCTTTGAAAGTGAATTGGTTTGGACATGGTTCCTTCAAAATTTTAGAAAGACACAACATATGTTTCTATATGCACATATGAAATGTTCATATATACATGTGTGTATATGTGTATCTCACAACTAGCGACTTTGTGTCACACAGACATTGCAGCAAATTATGAATAAGGTTTATGCACAGGAACACTTAGCATTTCCAGGCACACATGAGTTTTCATAAACAAAAAAATACCTAAAGTTTACCTAATTGATGTAGCTGGTACTAACTCAGACACATCCTGAATCCTTAACTAATTTCATTGTGTTAATTTAATTAAACTAGATTTCTCTATGTTTCAGAGAATAAGATTTCGACTGGAAATTGAATGAGTCTGGAGAGAATACCCTAATTGCTTCTTGAGAAGCAAGGGCTATTAATGTGATTCCTTTCTGTAAAGTGGAAGTTCTTCGGTCACTGTATGCAGATACAGATACAAACTGTGCAATTTTGAATCAGTTTATGTACATAAGAAGGAGCTGTAGACAGGGTACTGGTATGAAACAGAACTTGGAGGAAATATGCCAGATATTGTAATAAAAATCACAATGCGTAGCCAAAGTCTGTCCAAGACAGACAGGACAGTATTATGTGTAATTAAAAGTGGGATTTGGAATAGAGTTAGGGTTTAATTTTTGTATCTCCTCCTCAATTCCCTATGTGTGTGTGTGTGTGATTTTCTATTCAGAATTAAGCACAATGGGGAACCGTAAAAATTCAAAACTCCAATAGGTTAGAATGTTCTCAGGACTTTAGAGGAGAGACATGTGGCAAACTTGAGAGAAATACGAATAACACCTCTGAAAAGGCAGTCTTCACTTCCAGATTCAGCAGCCCTGGACTGGGGTTGCTCTCTGATGACAAATTTCTCTGCAGGAGCTGAGTAAAGAGAAGAATGCCTGAAGTGTTTGATTCACTTCTGCTTCTGTGACAGAGGTAAATTTCTCATTCTCACCCAATTTTGTGTTAGATACTGGAGCATACAGAAGTACTAAAACAAGTTATCTATTATTTTCATTAGCATTTATTGATCACTTAACTACACAAGCCTTAACTAAGCTCTAGTATCAGGTATCATTCTTTCCACTATTCCTTTGTTAAGGCACACTTTTCACCATTTACAGAGAAAACAGCTTCAGGCAGGATCAGTTTCATGGCCATTCATATGTCTGTTAAGAAGCAGGGCTGGGATAAAATTTAAGTATCTTTTTTATGCTTTGGAATCATGGGTTGTTTCTCAACATCTAGTAAGCTTTGATGTGACATCTGATTAGAAAGAATGTAATTAGTGTACAGGATAGAGCATATATATTTTATTTTGTAAAAAAGTATAAAACTCAAATTTTCAATAATTCTCATGAATTTGCACTTAAAGAGGCTTGAAGTAACTTCTCATGCTCCTTGATTTCTTGCCACAAAATCTTTGAAAAGCTTTCTTTTTAAAGAGGTGCTTTAAGTTTCAATTAGTTGCATGTTTTCCATAAACAAACTTATCTCAAGCTTTAGAGACTATTTTTTAAAAGCAGTATTAAGAGAGCAAGCAGTATATGAGTGCTTGTGATACTGACAAAAGCTAGGGATTAGAAATATTCATTAAGGATGCTTTAAACACTGCAATTCCAGTACTCCAAGTGAAGAAAAATGACCTATTTTCTCTGCTTTCTTGGCATAGTTATATATCTTAGTACATATATCCTTGGCATATTTAGATCTATTGCAGATGTATAGAAAATAATTGTAACAGATAATTTGCTCCTCAAACAAGTGGAAATGATGAAAATAAAGACTGACATCTAATTTTAAAATGCTTTCACTTATAAATGTGACATCTGAGTATACTGTGAACAGGCATACCATGATCAATAAATTATTTATAAGTAACTCCTCAGAGCAATTTAATGACAATTTAGTTAAACAAATAGGGTAAATCTGAAACTTAACACTGGCAGGAATTAGCATCATTTGCAGAAATAAAAGAAACAGAATGTGATGTACTTCCACTGCAAAGGCTAAGATAATTGTTTGTACACTATAGCCCAGGCTTCAGTTCTTCTCTCCACCTGATGTCCTGCATAAGTTGGTTTTGGAGAGAACCAGGAAGAAACACGCTTAACTCTTACCGCAGGCTGAATGTGTGTCAGAATATTGGTGGCAACCAGGATTAATGTTGAAGCCAGACGTCAGATCCCAGGAGTCAGTATCACTGAGGTTGGGCCAGAAAGCTGGAAGGGGTGTTTTTGTCAGCATCCTGCTCAAGGTCTACAAACCCTGATTCCAATGACTGGTTCTTACTAAGTCACGTGTGGGCTGAGAACTTAAATCACGTGTGGGCTGAGAGCTCGGTCCCTGGAGTTTTGTTGTTGTTGTTGTTGTTGTTTTCGCTAAATGTAGTCCTACCTTAAGCATGAGAAATCAAAATGTGTCATGCTTCTATGTAAAAAGGAAACAATATAAACATTGCATTTATACAAAGATCAAGTTATGTTACTTCATTCTCATGCACTCCTGATGTAAAATATTTGGGAGCAACAATAGGCACATGACTGGTACTATTTTTCTTCCTTTGTTTTTCTGATGATAAGGTTTTTGGTAGAAGCAATCAATCTTTCAGAACTGTTTGTAAAAATGTCCAGTCCTGGGTTTCACTCCTTTGTTACCTGAGGGCTGGAGGTGGCCCACCAGTATGCCTGGAATCATTTCTATGTGGGACAATGGCTGCCCCTTGTGATGTAAAAGACGCCAAGCTAGCCTGGCTCGGTGGCACAGCCTGTAATCCTGCGCCTTTGGGAAGCTGAGGTGAGTGGATTGCCTGATTCCACCGGGTTTGAGACCCACCCAGGCAACTTGGTGAGACCTCATCTCTACAATAAATCAAAAAAAAAATTAACCCGGGTGTGGTATTAGCCGGGTGTGCACCTGTAGTTCCAGCTACTCGGAAGGCTGAGGTGGAAGGCTCGCCGGAGTCCAGCAGGTCGAGGCTGCGGTGGCCGGGAGCAGCCACTGAATTCCAGTCTGGGTGACAGAGTAAGACTCCAACTCAAAAAAAAAGACAGCAAAGTTTAAAAATCAGCAAAGTTAAATTACAGTGCTTATAGAAGCACAATTTAGGTGATACATCCATTTTAAAAATAGGCAAAGAGGGATTACAATAAAGTCACAACAGGGGCTACATTGGAGGTAGAGGAGGGGATGTGATCAGGATGAGGTCCTTGGACATGTCTTCTGGGATGGGTAACAAACATCTATCTCAACATAAGCTGCAGTTGCAATTTTGTAAGTCTACCTAATTCATTAAACCCACATACACTTTGTGTGGTTTTATCTGTTTCACAATAAAAAGATTTTAAAC
The DNA here is from genome assembly GCF_000164805.1 of Carlito syrichta. NCBI lineage: Eukaryota > Metazoa > Chordata > Mammalia > Primates > Tarsiidae > Carlito > Carlito syrichta. The sequence continues at coordinate 3,460 of NW_007175325.1, forward strand.
CACATTTAATAAATATTGAGTGTAAAGAATATCTGAAACTCTAAAAAATATTAAACAAAGATGCATGTGAGTAGGTATAACTGGTACTTAGACTCATTGTAAAACTGTTTGGAATGCTTTTCTAACTACTTTCACTGCAGGTAATTTTCCTTTCTACATTTTCCTGTCAGAGAAACTGGTTGGTTATATAGATATTTTTCATCTAAAAGACATATTGATTTTACTAGGAGGCTAAACCATAACGATTTTGCTTCTCCCAGTCTGTTTCTTCCCTGACATTCCAAATTACAGATCTATCATTTTTGACAGTTTTTGTGTGTGTGCCTGCCTGCCTTACTATTTCCCCCTGGTCATTTACAGGTCTTTTAGGTTTACTTTTTCTAATTCAGAACATCATAAGTGTTGTGCTACATACTA
>NW_007175326.1:0-791 GCF_000164805.1 Carlito syrichta
TATTTCCTCCAAGTTCTGTTTCATACCAGTACCCTGTCTACAGCTCCTTCTTATGTACATAAACTGATTCAAAATTGCACAGTTTGTATCTGTATCTGCATGCAGTGACCGAAGAACTTCCACCTTACAGAAAGGAATCACATTAATAGCTCTTGCTTCTCAAGAAGCAATTAGGGTATTCTCTCCAGACTCATTCAATTTCCAGTCGAAATCTTATTCTCTGAAACATAGAGAAATCTAGTTTAATTAAATTAACACAATGAAATTAGTTAAGGATTCAGGATGTGTCTAAGTTACTACCAGCTACATCAATTAGGTAAACTTTAGGTATTTTTTTTTGTTTATGAAAACTCATGTGTGCCTGGAAATGCTAAGTGTTCCTGTGCGTAAACCTTATTCATAATTTGCTGCAATGTCTGTGTGACACAAAGTCGCTAGTTGTGAGATACACATACACACACATGTATATATGAAAATTGCATATGTGCATATAGAAACATATGTTAAGTGTCTTTCTAAAATTTTGAAGGAACCATGTCCAAACCAATTAACTTTCAAAGACACACCATGTAATGGTTTCACTCTTGTGCTACCTCAGTTAAGTATTATGAAATTCTATCAACTTTGCATTTTCATTCATCTGATTTACAAAAGGTAATTTTCAGACATCAATAAATACTATCTTTGTTTCCACTTTTTAAAAAGAATAAAAATATCACAAACATTGCATATTTTTTAAAATAAAAATATACTCTAGACTTGCATTTTTTGTTCCAGCATATAAGAAGTGT
>NW_007175327.1:0-853 GCF_000164805.1 Carlito syrichta
TAAACTTTAGGTATTTTTTTTTGTTTATGAAAACTCATGTGTGCCTGGAAATGCTAAGTGTTCCTGTGCGTAAACGTTATTCATAATTTGGTGCAATGTCTGTGTGACACAAAGTCGTTAGTTGTGAGATACACATACACACACATGTATATATGAAAATTGCATATGTGCATATAGAAACATATGTTAAGTGTCTTTCTAAAATTTTGAAGGAACCATGTCCAAACCAATTCACTTTCAAAGACACCCCATGTAATGGTTTCACTCTTGTGCTACCTCAGTTAAGTATTATGAAATTTTAGCAACTTTGCATTTTCCTTCATCTGATTTACAAAAGGTAATTTTCAGACATCAATAAATACTATCTTTGTTTCCACTTTTTAAAAAGAATAAAAATATCACAAACATTGAATATTTTTTAAAATAAAAATATACTCTAGACTTGCATTTTTTGTTCCAGCATATAAGAAGTGTAGAAATGCCACTTTATTCTAACAAGTTAAAATCTCAACAAAATGAAAAATGAATTCTTCTTAGATCCAGCTCTAAGTCAGATCACAGGGAAAACTAGGGTCCCTGAAATTATACACATATACAGATTTAATACTTGCCTAAGCAGAAACCCACTAGCAGAGACCTCTTCGGGAGCCTGTGCCTGGGTGGCCAGGATGGGAAAATCTGAATTTATTGCTGGAGGTTCCCTGTGGGCAACTCTGAGACTTTAAACACTCCAAGAGAACCAGCCAGAGGGGGCCCCTCACACTTTTGCACTTTTGAGCTCTGGGAACTCTTCCAGGTCTTCACAGTGAATATTGAAGAAAACCCCTCTAGCCTCTGGCAGGCAGAGGGGGGA
>NW_007175328.1:0-868 GCF_000164805.1 Carlito syrichta
CAGGGATTGAACTTCTGGAGTTTTATCAAAGCCTAACTGGCCTGAAGGCAGGGAAGTGCCTGATCTAGCCATCTCTTTTTTTTTTTGAGTTTGTGTCTCACTCTGTTGCCCAGACTGGAGTGCAGTGGCTGCTCCCGGCCACTGCAGCCTGGCCTGCTGGGCTCTGGCGATCCTTCTGCCTCCCCCTTCCAAGTAGCTGGAACTACAGGTGCGCGCTACCACTCCTGGCTTTTTTTTTTATTGTAGAGATGAGGTCTCGCCAAGTTGCCCAGGTGGTCTCGAACCCGCGGGCTCAGGCAATCCAGCCACCTCTTGTCATCCTGTTTCTCCTAAGGGGCAGAGGTTTGGGGTGGACCTGAGAAGCAGGTGAAGCCCAGGGACCTGGGATCCCTGAAAGACAAAGACTAATCATAGGACTATAGAACTCTTTCTCTCTCCAAACCGTCCCACTGTGTTAAAAGCCTATTTACTACAGGTCCTTTTACCTAGTACATCAGGTCATATTTTCACCAGAATGTGGCAAGGCATACTAAAAGACATTAAGCATAATTTGGAGAGACAGAACAATATAAAACCAGAATTAGCTATGACAAGAATGTTGGAATTTTACCTAATTTTAAAAAAATCTATGATCAATATGCTAAGGGCATTAATGGGAATAATAGATAACTTGCAAGTATAGGTCAATAATGTAAACAGAGATGAAAATTCTAAGAAAGAATCACAGAGTTGTTGCAGATAAAAACAACTAACAGAAATGATGAATATCTTTGATGGACTCATTAGCAACTGAATATGTCTGAGAAAGAATATCTGAGCTTGAGAATATGACAATAGAAACTTCCAAAATAGTAAAGGGAAGAGAAAA
>NW_007175329.1:0-816 GCF_000164805.1 Carlito syrichta
GGGACCCCTAATCCCATAATCCGAATACCAAAAAGAATGTTCAGAAGTAGTTTCTGGACTACGAGGTAAATCTGAAGCCAGAGATCATATTAACAAACAGTGACAAGATTCCTTGGATTATGGAATCTGGCCTTATAGCACCCTGTGGAACGAACGGACAAGTAGACCAGATTTGAGGTACAACTAGCAAGAGGTCCAACAGGTTCCTTGGGATCAGTAAAGCCCGATTGGTTGTATACATATAGGACTTAGCTCTGAATAATATGGGGATCATATCTCCCAGATTCCAGATATGCATCAAGCTAAAGTCCCTTTCGAGTCCTAGATATGAACACGGCCTTAAGCTAGGGATAAGTGTAGCAATTGCCCAGATGTTTGCAAGTTACAGGGAAACCGAGATTCCTGGTTCTTATTTAGTAACACGTATAGAAACTTTCAAGGGACACAGTGACCCAGATTCCTGTTTCGTTCTAAGCAAAACGCCAAGATGTTTCCTGTTGTCCTGGATGTCCAGACTCTTGTATGCCAATAGTAAGATGAAAAGAATATTCCTGCGGACGTTGAATCTAAGATTCCTGATTCCATCCCAAAAGTACCTCCTAAATAAAGTGAACAACTCAACCCTAAATCCTAATTTCGAACAGCTAGACCACCAGAAGTTTCTGGAGTACGAGGTAACACTGAAGAGAGCGCTTAAATACAAAAAATCCAAGATGATTACATGTGTCCTGGAATCTGCCCTCAGAGGTTCCGAGTATCTAAATGGACTTGTAGTGCCAGATTCGCGTTCGCTATTATCAAGAGTACCAGAATGTG
>NW_007175330.1:0-4544 GCF_000164805.1 Carlito syrichta
GGATTGTGGAATCTGGCCTTATAGGACCCTGTGGAACGAACGGACAAGTAGACCAGATTCTGAGTTACAACTAGCAAGAGGTCCAACAGGTTCCTTGGGATCAGTAAAGCCCGATTGGTTGTATACATATACGACGTAGCTCTGAATAATATGGGGATCATATCTCCCAGATTCCAGATATGCATCAAGCTAAAGTCCCTTTCGAGTCCTAGGTATGAACACGGCCTTAAGCCAGAGATAAGTGTAGCAATTGCCCAGATGTTTGCAAGTTACAGGGAAACCGAGATTCCTGGTTCTTATTTAGTAACACGTATAGAAACTTTCAAGGGACACAGTGACTCAGATTCCTGTTTCGTTCTAAGCAAAACGCCAAGATGTTTCCTGTTGTCCTGGATGTCCAGACTCTTGTATGCCAATAGTAAGATGAAAAGAATATTCCTGCGGACGTTGAATCTAAGATTCCTGATTCCATCCCAAAAGTACCTCCTAAATAAAGTGAACAACTCAACCCTAAATCCTAATTTCGAACAGTTAGACCACCAGAAGTTTCTGGAGTACGAGGTAACACTGAAGAGAGCGCTTAAATACAAAAAATCCAAGATGATTACATGTGTCCTGGAATCTGCCCTCAGAGGTTCCGAGTATCTAAATGGACTTGTAGTGCCAGATTCGCGTTCGCTATTATCAAGAGTACCAGAATGTTGCTGGAGTTCTGGAAAGAATGTTTCATAATTTCAACATGGGAAACAGCTCTAAAACATGAGGGTGCTCAAAGTCTGGATTATTGTTTAGGCCTTAGCACGACGTCCTGTAGATTTTCGGTATTGAGGACTCATGTAACCCAGAATCCTTTTTCATAATTAGCAAGAGGCAGTGTAGTTTCCTGTATATGATGACTCCCATTATCCAGACTCCTGCTTCTTTCTCAGCAAGACACTAAGACATTTCCTGGAGATGAAGAATTCAATATGTTTGGATATCAAAAAAAGACTCCCAGAAGCTTCCTGGGGAATTGGAAACAAAGATTCCTGCTTCCCTTTAACATGACACCCTAAAAAGGTGGGGAGCTTGAAGGCCAGATTCCCGATTAAGCCGTATCAAGTGGCCCTGTACACTTCAGTTATTGAGAACTCCAAGAACCCACATTCCCTTTTCATTCTCAGCATGATGCCCTGATTTTCCCTGTCGATGTGGATTCCAAACTCTGTATACAGAAAGACAGATGCCCAGAAGGTTCCTATGGACGTGGAAAAATGATTCCTGGTTACCTTTAAAAATACGTACTAAAAAATTGGCCATTGCAAAACACTTGTCTCCTTTCAAAATAAGAGGTGAAATGGAAGGTGAAGGATTACAGGGTTCATCTTAAGACCAGAGTTACATCCAAATATGGCAAGAAGATTCTTTTTGTTCTGGAATCTGGCCTTAATTTTTCCCTGGACCCGAATGAACTTGGAGTGCCCGATACCCGTTTAAACTTTCAATAGGAACAGAATGTTGCTGGAATCCTGAAATAACTGATTCATAATATCTGCATGCTAAATTGCTACGAAACATTTGGGGAGCGTGAAGTCCTGTTTCTTGTTTGTCCCATAGCAGACACCCTGGAAATTTTTTGGATTGAAGACTTGTACAACAAATATTCTTTATTCTTCCTTAGTTAGAGGCAGTGTAGTGTCCTGTATATGAGGACTCTCTTTCCCTAGATTCCTGTTGTGAAAACCTGATTCGTGTTTAACACTTTGTAAGACACCATGTAGATTTATTAATAGAGGAACCGTGAAAAACAGATTTTTTTCTTTTTTCTTAGGAAGAGTCCAAGTAATTTCCTGTATATGGGGAATGCTATTACCCACATTCATGCCTCGAATCCGTTTCTTCTTTACCCGTCAGCAAGATAGCCCTGTAGATTTTCAGGACTGAGGACTCATATAACCCAGATTCCTTATTTTCAGGAACAGCAGTGCAGTTGCCTATATATGAGTATTTCCTATCCCAGATACATGCGTCAAAACCCTGATGCTTGTTTAGCCCTTAGGAATAAGCCGTGTAGATTTTTGAAGTTTGAGAACACATGTCACCAGATTCCTTATTTTTCGTAGGAAAATTCTATGCAGTTGCCTCTATATGAGGATTTCATTTCCCAAGATTATGCTTCAAAAACCCAAGTTCCTGTTTATCCCTTAGCAAGAAACCCTGAAGTGTTTTCAGAGATTGAGGTCACGTGTAAATCAGATTCCTTATTCTTCCTTAGCAATAGACAGTGCATTGTCCTATATATGAGGACTCCCATTATCCAGATACGTACTCCCAAAACCTGATTGGTGGTTATCTCTTAGCAGTACGCTCTGAGGATTATTGGAATGGAGGCCTCGTGTAACCAAGATTCCTTATTCTTCCGTATCAACAGGTCGTGTAGTGTTCTGTATATGAGGACTTCCATTACTGAAATTCGTGCTTCTTTCTCAGCAAGACGCCGAGACATTTTTCTGGTGATCTAGCATTCCAGTTGCTTGGATATCAAGAGAAAAACTCCCATAAAATTCTCGTGGAATTGGAACCCAAATATTCCTGGTTCCCCTTTCAAAAGACATACTAAAAGTGTTGCGACATAGAATCCCAGATTGCTGATTAAACTCTATCAAGAAACCTTGTAGATTTAGGCGATTGTGAACTCCAAGATCCGGATTCCCTTTCCGTTCTCAGCAACATGCCCCGATTTTCCCTGTTTATGCGGATTCCAAAACTGTATAAAAAATGCAGATGCCCAGATGTTTCCCAGGGACGTGCAATCCATGATTCCTGGTTACATTTTAATAATTCGTCCTAAATATTTGGCAACTACAAAACCCTCGGTCACTCTCAAAATGAAAGTACAAATGGAAATTTAAGGACTACCAAGGTCTTCTAAGACCAGAGTTACATCCAAATACAGCAAGAAGATAATTTTGTTCTGAGAATCTGGCCTTAGATTTCCCGAGGAACATAAGGGACTGGTACTACCAGATACCCGTTTACAAATCTCAAGAGGAAGAGAATGTGCTGGACACCTGAGATAACTGATTCATAATACCCAGAAGCCAAATATCTCCAAAACATGAGACGAGTTCGAAGCCCTGATTCTTGGTAATCCCGTAGCAAGACACACTGAGAATTTTTCGGATTGGGGACTAGTGTATCACAGATTCCTTATTCTTCCTTAGCGAGGGGCCCTGTAGTGTCCTGTATGAGGACTCCCTTTCCACAGAATCCTGTTTGGAAACCATGATTCTTGTTTAGCCCTTAGCAAGATGTCATGTAGATATTGAGATGGAGGAACTGTGTAAAACAGGTTTCTTCTTTCTCCATAGAAGAAGATCGTGTAGATTCTGTATATGAGGGTTGCTATTACCTATGTTGCATATTCTAAACCTTGATTTTTGTTTAGCTCACAGCAGATGGCCTGTTGATTTTTAGGACTGAAGACTGCTATAACCCCGATTCTTTTTCTTTCTTGGCAAGGGGCCGTTTATTTTCCTGTATATTCGGACTCTCATTACATAGATCCTTCTTTGAAACTCTGATTCTTTTTTAGCCCTTTCCAAGATGCCCAGTAGATTTTTGGGATTGAGGACTCGTGTAACCCAGATTCCTTATTATTTCTTAGCTAACTCTTATGTAGTTGCCTGTATATAAGGACTCCATTTCCCCACATTCATGCTTAAAACACCCTGAATTGTGTTTAACCCATAGGAAGGCGACGTGAATTTTTTTGGGATTGAGGACACGAATAATGCAGATTCTTTATTCTTACTTAGCAATAGGCAGTGAGGTTTCCTGTATGTGAGGACTACAAATACACAGATTCCTACTTCAAAAACCTGATTCTTGGTTACCTCTTATGAGACGGCCTGTAGTTTTTGCGATTGAGGACTTATGTAACCAAGATTCCTAATGCTTCCTCAGCAATATTACGTGTTGTTTCCTGTATATAACGATTCCCATTACCCAGCTTCCTGCTTCACTCTGCAGGATGCCGCGACAGTTCCTGGTGACCGAGAATTCCAGTTGTTTGGGTATCAAGAGAAAGACTCCCATAATGCTTTGGGAACTGGAATCCTAGATTCCTGGTTCCCCTTCACAAGACCTCTCCAAAATGTGTAATCTTCACAAACCAACATCCCAATTCCGACCTGCCCGCCCACAAGAATTTTCTGTAGTTTGATGTCACCTGAATCAAGGGATTTTGTACCAATAGGCCTTTTGATTCTGGGGAACATTATTATGGTCGTAGATGTTCCTAGGACAGAAAAGGGTGTGTAGGGCCAGATCCTTGATTACAACTAACAAGAGGACCAGAAAGATCATGTGGATCTGTAATGAAAGATTTAGTATATCACAGAGCAAGTAGCTCTGAAAAATGTAGGGACACAGAATTCCAGATTGCTGATTAACCTTTTCAAGAGGCCCAGTAGATTCCGTTTAATGAGAACACCTAGAACCCGATTTCCTTTTCATTCTCAGCAAGATGCCCTGATTTCCCTGTCGATGTGGATTATAAACAG
>NW_007175331.1:0-522 GCF_000164805.1 Carlito syrichta
TCCCAACCGCTTGGTACTCATCCTTGGTGTCTCAACTCTCCTACCCATTTTCAGAATGGTCTTTAAAAAAAAAAAAACCTATGTAGACCCATGATTGGGTCTTATCTATAGGTTCCTCTGAGAGGGGGGAATGAGACACCCAAGAGATTAAAAAAAAAAAAAAAAAAACACTCTAAGAGAACTATTACTCTATGAATTCCTACCCCACGTTCACTGTATTTGTCTGCAGTGTTTGTACTTAGAATTTTGTTAAGTTTAATTTTTGTTTGTCTCATAAAATAACCGATTGCTTCCGCAACTGCTGCTAGCAGTATGTGAATGTCAAGTAATAAACCCCTCCCGGACATTCCTTTGCTTAGCCTGCCTGCTGACATTCCACTCTGCTCATTTCGCAGCTCCCCCGTCAATCACAGGTAGCTGAGCGGACCAAACCAATCCCAAGTGCCCCTGTACCCATTAGGAGAAATTACCCTATCATGTAAAAACAAGTTTAAAGTTCTTTCCCCTCCCTCTGTAATGATA
>NW_007175332.1:0-932 GCF_000164805.1 Carlito syrichta
GGCATATTGGTACAAAATCCCTCGATTCAGGTGACATCAAACTACAGAAAATTCTTATGGTCGGGCAAGTCGGAATTGGGATGTTGGGTTGTGAAGATTACACATTTTAGAGAGGTCTTGTTAAGGGGAACCAGTAATCTAGGATTCCAGTTTCCAAAGCATTATGGGAGTCTTTCTCTTGATACCCAAACAACTGGAATTCTCGGTCACCAGGAACTGTCGTGGCATCCTGCAGAGGGAAGCAGGAAGCTGGGTAATGGGAATCGTTATACACAGGAAACAACACGTAATATTGCTGAGGAAGCATTAGGAATCTTGGTTACATAAGTCCTCAATCACAAAAACTCCAGGCCGTCTTTCTAAGAGGTAACCAAGAATCAGGTTTTTGAAGTAGGAATCTGTGTATTTGTAGTCCTCACATACAGGAAACCTCACTGCCTATTACTAAGTAAGAATAAAGAATCTGCATTATTCGTGTATTCAATCCCAAAAAAATTTCACGTCACCTTCCTATGGGTTAAACACGATTCAGGGTGTTTTAAGCATGAAAGTGGGGAAATGGAGTCCTTATATACAGGCAACTACATAAGAGTTAGCTAAGAAATAATAAGGAATCTGGGTTACATGAGTCCTCAATCCCAAAAATCTACTGGGCATCTTGGAAAGGGCTAAAAAAGAATCAGAGTTTCGAAGAAGGATCTATGTAATGAGAGTCCAAATATACAGGAAAATAAACGGCCCCTTACCAAGAAAGAAAAAGAATCGGGGTTATAGCAGTCTTTAGTCCTAAAAATCAATAGGCCATCTGCTGTGAGCTAAACAAAAATCAAGGTTTAGAATATGCAACATAGGTAATAGCAACCCTCATATACAGAATCTACACGATCTTCTTCTATGGAGAAAGAGAACCTGTTTTACACAGTTCCTCCATC
>NW_007175333.1:0-855 GCF_000164805.1 Carlito syrichta
AGGTAGCCACTAGATACTTATGTCAGCTATATATCTACCTGGCTAGCTAGTGATGTCTGCGAGTTAAATCAGCTGACTAGCCGACTGGCTAGCTGGTTAAGTCAGGTAGTTTAGTCAGCTCTCTAGCCAACTTGCTATGTATGTACCTAGCTGGATAAGTCAACTTGTTAGCCAGCAGACTAGCTGTTCAATGCACCTAGTTAATTCTGCTGGTTAGACTGCTGGCTAGGTAGTTAGCTAGCTAATTATATGAGCTGGCTAGTCAGCTTGCTAGCATAAGTCACCTGGTTAAGTCATCTGGCTAGCCATCTGGCTAGGTATGTAGCCAGCTAGTTAAGTCAGCTGGCTACCAGCTTCCTAGATGGTTAAATCAGTTAATTAAGTCAATTGGCAACCAGCTGGCGAGCTAGTTAAGTCAACTCATTAAGTCAGTTTGCAATCCAGCTGGCTAGCTAGTTAATTCAACTAGATGAATCATCTGGCGAGCTAGGTAGCTAAATTGTTAAGTCATAGATAAGTCAGCTGACTAGTTAGCTAGCTAGTTAAGTCAGCTGGCTAGCTAGCTAAGTCAGTTAGTTAAGTCAGCTGGCTAGCCAGCTGGATAGCTAGTTATGTCACCTAATTAAGTCTGTTCGATGGGCAGCAGGCTAGCTAGGTAGTTAAGTAGTTAACTCAACTCACAAGTCAGTAGGCTATGTGGGTAGGTAGCTACTTAAGTCAGTTGGCTAGCCTTTAGGCTATCTAGTTTATGTCAGCCAGATAAGTCAACTGGCAAATCAGCTTTCAAGCTAGGTAGATAGCTAGTTAAGTCTACTGGCTAGCCAGCTGACTACATTCTTAAGTCAGCTAGTTAAA
>NW_007175333.1:1208-4824 GCF_000164805.1 Carlito syrichta
ACATTAATTCAGTTGTCTTGTCAGCTGGCTAGCTTGTTAAAAATCTATTAACGTTAGATGGATAGACAGCTAGCTAGCTAGTTATTTCAGCTAATTAAGTCAGCTGGTAAGCTATGAAACTAGCTAGTTAATTCAGTCAAATATGTCAGTTAGCTAGCTAGTTAAGTCAGCTAACTAGCCAGCCAGTTATGTGCAGTCTAGCAAGTTGGCTAGCTAATTAAGTCACCTAGATAAATCACCTTGTTATGTCAGTGTACTAGCCAGCTGGCTAGATAGGTAGCTTGAAAATTAAGTCAGCTGGCTAGACAGATTGCTAGTTATATATGTCACCTAGTTATTTCAGCCGGATAGCCAGCTGGCTAGCTATGTAGAAAGCTAATTAATTCAAGTGGCTAGAAAGGGGGCCAGCTGGTTATGAGAGCAAGTTGTCAGCTGGCTAGCAAGCTGGCTAGCTAGTTATTGACCAATTAAGTCATTTGGCTAGCCAGTTTGCTAGCTAATTAAGACAGTTGGTAAAGTCAGCTGGCTATCCAAGTTGCTAGAGAGGTAGAGATCTAGTTAAGTCAGCTGGCTAGCCAGCTGGATAATGAGTTAAATCAGCTAGTTTAGTAACCTGGCTGGTCAGCTGCCTAGTTCGTTAATCAACTAGTTAATCACCTGGATAACTAGCTAGCTAGGTAGTTAAGTCACCTCATTAAGTCTGTTTCCTAATCAGCTCACTAGCTCGTTAAAAAGCTAGCTAAGTCAGATGGCTAGACAGCTGGCTATGTAGTTATTTCAACATGTTAACTCAGCTGGATAACTAGTTAGCTAGTTACATCAGCTATTTATGTCAGCTAGCTAGCTAGATAAGTCAGCTAGTTAATTCGGCTAAATAACTAGCTAGCTAGCTAGGTAGTTTTTTCAGCTATTATAGTCAGCTGGCTAGCTAGGTAGCTACCTAGTTAAGTCAGCTAGTTAAGTTAGCTGGAGAGCTAGTTAAGCACGCTAGTTAAGTCACTTGGTTAGCCAGCTTCCTAGCTGGGTAGCTAGCCAGTTAATCCAGTTGGCTAGCCAGCTTGCTAGCTAGTTAAGTCAGCTAATTAAGTCAGCTCGCTAGTCAGCTGGTTAGCTAGTTAGTTAGGTAGTTAAGTCAGCTGGAAAGTCAGCGGATACATAGGTAGGTAGCTAGTTAAGTCAGCTGACTAACCACCTGGCTAGTTAGTGATTTCAGCTAGTTAAGTCACTTGGCTAACCACCTGTGTAGGTAGCTAATTAATTATGTCAGGTGACTAGCCCGCTGGCTAGCTCGTTAAGTCAGCGAGTTAAGTGAGGTGGTTAGGTGTCAGGCTATCTAGGTACCTGGCTAGTTAAGACAGCTGGCTAGCCAGATGTCTATCTAGTTAAGTCAGCTAGTTAAGTCAGCTGGTAAATCGGCTGGTGAGCTAGGTGGCTGGCAACTTATGGTGGCTGGTTAGCAGGCTGGTCAGTTATTTGGCCTGCTAGTTAAGCCAGCTGCCTAGCCGGCTGACCAGCAGGGTGGCTGACTAATTAAGCCGGCTTGTTATCTGAGTGTCCAGACATCCTGCTGCCTATTAAAGCCAGCTGGCTAGTCAGCTGGCCAGCCCGCTAGCTACCTAGCTGACTGCCTAGCCAGATAGCAAGTCAAGTAAATAGCTAGTTAAGCCAGCTAACCAGCCAACTATCTAGTCAGCTACTTATGTCAGCTAGCTAGCCAGCTAGCTAGTTAAGTCAGGCAGCAAGGCAACTAACAATTCAGCTAGTTAGTTAAGTAAGCTCCTATTCAGTTGGTAGTCAGCTATCTAGTGAAGTCAGCTAGTGAGTCAGCTAGCTACTCAGCTAGATAGTTAAGTCAGCTAGCCAGCTAACTAGCCAGTTAGCTAGCTAGTTAAGTCAGCTAGCTTGAAAGATAGATATCCTGTTTGCTAGCTAGTTATGTTAGTGTGATAGTCAGCTAGCTAGTTAAGTCAGCTAGCAAATCAACTAGTTACTTAGCTAACTAGTTGGCTACCATTTCAGCTAGCTGTTCAGCTAACTAGTGGGCTCACTCACTTTCCATCCAGTCAGCTAACTAGTCGGCTCGTTCGCCAGCCAACAGATGAACTCATTTGTCAGCTTGTTTGCAGGCCAACAGGACAGTTAACTAGTCAGCTTGCTCGCCAGTCATCTAGTTAAGTCAGCTCTCCAGTAAGCTCTCTCACCAGCTTACTAGTTAAGGCAGCTCACACTTCAGCTCACTTGGCAGCCAAGTAGTTAAGTTGGCTCACCTGGTGGCTCACTCGCCAGCCAACTGGGTAAGTCTTCTGACCTGACAGCTCACTCGCCAGCTGACTAAAGTCAGCGGACCAGTCAGCTCATTCGCCGGCAGATTAGTTATGTCAGCTGACCAGTCGGCTCACTCACCAGCAGACTACTTAAGTCGGGTCATGTGTCGGCTCACTTGCCGGCCGACTAGTTAATTTAGCTAATCGGTAAGTCGGCTAGATGGCCAAGTAGTTAAGTAAGCTAACCAATCGGCCGACTAGTTGGCCCACTTTTCAGCCAACATGTTAGATCAGCTAACGTGTTGGCCAGCTAGTCGACTGACTAATTAGTTCAACAAAACAGCCAGCCAACTTGTTAAGCAAGCTAGCTAGTGGGCCAACACGTCAGTCAACTAGTTAACCCAGCTAACTAGTCGGCCGACTATTTGGCCGACATTTTAAACCAGTTAAAAAGTCAGCTGAGTAGTCAGCCAAAGTGTTTAACCAGCTATGTAGTTGGCTGACTTGTCAGTCAACAAGTTCAGTCCCCTAGCTAACTCGTAAACCAACCAGGTAAGTCAGCTAGTTAACTCGTTTAACAACTAGTTAAAACAGTTAACTCATTAACCAACTCGTTAAATCAGCTAGCTACCTCGTTAGCCAACTAGTTAAGTCAGCTATCTAAGTCAGCTAGCTCACAAGGTAGTTATCTAAGTCAGCTAACTCTCTAGTTAGCTATCTATTTAAGGCAGCTACTTAAGTCTACTACCTAACTAGATAGCTAATTATTAAATCAGGTAGATATTCACCTTGTTAAATAGTTAGCTAAATATGGAATTCAGGTTGTTAAGTCAGCTAGCTAAAGAGTTAAGTCAGCCAGTTGAGTCAGCTAAGTAGTAAAGTCACATAACAAGTCAGCTAGTTGTTAGCTTTGTAATTTAGTCAGCTGTTTGAGACAGCTAACTAGGTACTTAGCTAATGGGATAAGTCAGCAGGTTTAGTCAGATAGTTAGCTAGTTAACTAATGGGTTAAGTCAGCTGATTGAGTCAGATATTTAGCTAGTTAACTAATGGGTTAAGTCAGCTGATTGAGTCAGTTAGGTAGCTAGTTAACAAACTGGTTGAGTCAACTGCTTGAGTAGGCTAGCTAGATAGCAAACTAGTTATGTCACCTGGATGAGTCAGATAGCTAGCTAGTTAGTCAAAGATTTGTCAGCTGGTTAAGTCAGCTAGCTAGCTCGTTAGCTAACGAATTAAGTCACATGATTAAGTCAGCTAGCCAGGACATTAGATAACGAATAAGCTAACTAGTTAGCTAGCTGGTTAAGTCATCTAGCTAGCTAGGCAGCTAACTATTTAAGTCAGCTTGTTTG
>NW_007175334.1:0-651 GCF_000164805.1 Carlito syrichta
TAGCCAGCTGACTTAACTAACTGACTTAACTAGCTAGCTAGCTGACTTAACTAGCTAGTTAACTAGTCAACTGACTTTATCTATGACTTAACAATTTAGCTACCTAGCTCGCCAGATGACTCATCTAGCTGAATTAACTAGCTAGCCAGCTGGATTGCAAACTGACTTAATGAGTTGACTTAACTAGCTCGCCAGCTGGTTGCCAATTGACTTAATTAACTGATTTAACCATCTAGGAAGCTGGTAGCCAGCTGACTTAACTAGCTGGCTACATACTAGCCAGATGGCTAGCCAGATGACGTAACCAGGTGACTTATGCTAGCAAGCTGGCTAGCCAGCTCATATAATTAGCTAGCTAACTACCTAGCCAGCAGTCTAACCAGCAGAATTAACTAGGTGCATTGAACAGCTAGTCTGCTGGCTAACAAGTTGACTTATCCAGCTAGGTACATACGTAGCGAGCTGGCTAGAGAGCTGATTAAACTACCTGACTTAACCAGCTAGCCAGTCGGCTAGTCAGCTGATTTAACTCGCAGACATCTCTAGTTAGCCAGGTAGATATATAGCTGACATAAGTATCTAGTTGGTTACCTTGCCAGTTGGTTTGCCAGATATATTAAGTACCTGAATTAACCAACTAACCAGCTACCT
>NW_007175335.1:0-3734 GCF_000164805.1 Carlito syrichta
CCCAAGGACAGCTGCATTGAAGTTGTGCTTCTGGGCCTGCCTGGCTGCCTGCCAGTCCTGCTGAGGAGATATATGGCTGGGGAGGAGACCACAAGTGAGCCAACCATGGCCCCCTTGGCATCTGTGCTAGAGGGAGAGGGAAGCCTCTGAACTAGGGGATAGGCCTCACCCTGTTTTCACCTCACTGCATCAGTGAAGCAGTTCCAGAATGTTTTCCCATATTTCACCACTCTTCCTGTCACTGCTGGTCCACAGACAGGTCAGAGAAGGAAAGTAAGGCAAGAAATAATAATAATAATAATAATAATAATAATAATAATAATAATACACAAGCACACAAGCATAAACTGCTACCCCAATACTAGCAACCTTATTTAATTTTTTAAAAATAACAAAACCAAAAGAGAAAAATCTCCACTCAAAGATGAGGAAGAATCAGCACAAAAACAACCACTGGCAAACCTTAAAGAGTCAATACAAAGGGTTTCCCAGATCCCAAGCAATGGAACTCATTCATCATGAGTTAACAGACATAGAATGGAAACTATGGATGACAAAGACTGTCAAGGAGATCCATAAGAAAGTGGATACCCAAATAATTCAGGCCACAAAAACAGTGCAGAAAGAGTGGAAGTTGAGCTGACCATTATAAGAAAGGACCAATCTGAACCTCTGGAAATGAAGAATTATCTCTTGTAATTTAAAACACAATAGTAAGTCTTACAGCATAATCACTCAGGTGGAGGAAAGAATCTCAGCATTAGATCATCAAGGCAAAAAAATGAAAACGAAATCTGGAAAGTTAACTAAACAATAGACCAACTGGATCTAATAGACATCTACAGAGGAGTCACTCAACACCATAGAATATACATTCATCTCATCAACACACAGAACATACTCCAAGATGGATCACATACTTGCATATAAATCAAACATGAACAAATTTCAAAATGTCAAAATTATGCCAAGCATCATCTTGGTCCACAGTGGAAAATAAATATTATCATTAATAAAAATCTCCCCCTAGAAACACAAATATATGAAAATTAAACAGCATAGTTCTGCATGACTTTTGGATTAATACCAAATTCCAGGAAGAAATAACATTATGACTAGAAGCAAACAAAAGTAAAGACACAACACACCAAAATCTTTAGGATGCCTTGAAAATACCACTGAGAGAGAAGTTTGTAACATTGCATGCACATATCAAGAAAATAGAGAGAACTTAAGTCAACAGTCTAATGTCACCTAAGGCGGGTTGAAATACAAGAGCAATCTAATCCAAGAACTGGTAGAAAAATGGAAATTATTAAAATAATGTCACAGCTAAATGAAATAGAAACTGAAAAAAAATCATACAAAAAGTCAACGAGATAAAATGCTGGTTCTTTGAAAAGATAAATAAAATTGACAGACTCTTCACCAGACTAACAAAGAGAGAGAGAAATAATTGAATAAACAGAATGACAATTAAAAACACAATATTCCAACTGACCCTGAAGTAATACAAAAGATTACCAGAAATTGCTATGAACATCTGTATGCAAGTAAACTAGAAATCTGGAGGAAATGGAGAAATTCCTGGCATCACTTCACCTCTCCAGATTGAAACAAGAAGAAATTGAAATCCTAAACAAACCATATACAATCCTAGAAATTGATTCAGTAGTAAGAAACCTCACCACCAAAACACACACTGGGTTAGAGGGTTTCTTAACTGACTTCTACAAGACATAAAAGGAAGAGCTGATATTGACACTATTGAAAGTTCTTCAAGCAATCAAGAAGAAAGAAATCCTCCTTAACTCATTCTATGAAGCCAATGTCATCTGATATCCCCAAATAGCAAAGATCCTGCAAGGAAAGAAAACTTCAGGCCACTTTCCCCAATGACTATACACGCAAATGTTTTCAACAAGATTCTAGCAAATCACATCTAATAGCACATTTCAAAGATTATCCAACATTACCAGTTGGGTCTCATTCCTGGAATGCAAGGCCAGTTCACTCTACACAAATAAATAAATGTAATACACCATATAGACAGGAGTAAAAACAAGAACCACATGATTATTTCAATAGTTGCAGAAAAAGCATTTGATGAAATCCAAAATCCCTTCTTGATAAAAACTCTCAAACACCTAGGGATGAAAGGAACATTTCTCAAAATAATAAGAACCATCTGTGACAAACCTGTAGTCAATAACATACTTAATGGACAGAAGCTGAAAGCATTCCCTTTAAGAATTGTAAAAAGACAAGGATATCCAATCTCACTCCTCATATTTAACATAGTACTGGCAGTCCTAGCCAGAGCAACTAGGTAGTAGAAAGAAATTGAGTATCCAAATAAGAAAAGAGGAAGTTGAATCATCCCTCTTTTCAGGTAATGTTTCTATACCTACAATACCCTAGAGTGTCTGCCAAAAATCTCCTTACACTGATAAACGACTCAGGATATAAAATCAATGCACACAAAAAAGTTACACTTCTATTCACCATCAACAAGTAGGTTGGCAACCAAGTAAACAACACAATCCCATACACAGTACCCATAAATAGCCAACAAACATGAAAAAATGCTCAGTTTTACTAATCATCAGAGAAATGAAATTCAAAACTGCAGTGAGGTAACACCCCACATCCCTTAGGATGGTTATCTGTAAAAAGTCAAACACAACAGATTTTAGGAAATATTACACATCTACACTATTGGTGGGAATGTAAACTAGGTCAGCCTTTGTGGAAAACACTGAGGTGTTTCTCAAAGAAATAAAAATTGAGCTACCATACAATCCAGCAATTTCATTTCTGAGAATATACCCACAAGGATTACAAACTACTCTACCAAAAAGACATCTGCTCATGTATGTTTATTGCAACACATTCAAATACCAGAAAACATGGAACCAACTCAGATTCTCATCAAAAGTGAACTGGATAAAGAAAATGTGGTACATATACATGATGGAGTGCTACACAGCCATAAAGAAGAGCAAAATCTTGTCATTTGCAGCAACATGGATGAAGCTGGAGACCATTATTCTAAATCAACTGTCACAGAATCAATTAAAAAAACCTGTATACCACATGTTCTCACTCATAAATGTGCCCTACCATTGGACATACAAGCACAAAGGTGGGAATAGTGAACTCTGGGCACTGCTAGATGAGGGATGGAGTGAGAGGGGATAAGTAGCATACAATCACCCATTGGGTACCATGTCTGCTACCAGAAGGAGAATGAGCTTGCTAGAAACCCAAACCTCATTCTCACACAATTTACATATGTAGCAAATATTCGCATGTACTCCACAACTCTTAAAAAAAGAAATTGCAGGCTGGGTGTGGTGGGTCAATTCTGTAATCCCAGCACTTTGGGAGGCTAAAGTGAGGGGATTGCATGAGCCCATGGGTTCGAGAACAGCCTGGACAACTTGGAGAGACCTCATCTCTACAATAAATCAAAAACTTAGCTGGGTGTGATGGCATGTGCTTGTAGTTCTAGCTACTTGGAAGGCTGAAGTGGAAGAATCACCAGAGCCCAACCGGTTGAGGCTGCAGTGGCCATGAGTGTGCCACTGCAGTCCAACTCAAAAAAAAAAAAAAAGAAAAAAAAGAAAAGAAAAGAGAAGAAATTGTAAATGTGTGTGTGTGTGTAGTGCTTATTTTTTTTAACTTTTTAATAAATATTTTTGATATTTACTCATGCACATTTTTCTAGGTTT
>NW_007175336.1:0-1022 GCF_000164805.1 Carlito syrichta
TCACAGTTATCTAAAAATTTTCTTGATTAGTGTTATATTCCATTCAGAATGGCCTCTTTGAGACAGGCAAGGACTAAGCCAGAACTGTATTTGGTAGAGTGATGGTTGGGGGCCAAAAAGCATGCAGGAGGAGGAGGAGGAGGAGGTGAGGTTCTGGTAGTGGAAGGAAAGAGCAGATAGAGTTCTAAGTGCTAAGAACAAATCCCTGGGTGCTGATCAGGTGGATACTTGCACTAAATTCAGAAACAGGGCAGCCTCAAGCAAAAATGTAAATTAGACAACATTTGTTCTACTCTCCCCAGTGCCTTTTTCCTCCATGGAACCATCAGAACCTATCCCTGGAAAAGATTTGATAAGCTATTTCCCCCTTATTGTGACTTAAGTCAGCAGATTTGTATTGAGTTTTTTTTTTCAATTACACAAATATTTGTATTTCAAGTATTTTTATGGAATAAAAAATGTGGTCCTTTGTTAAAAGGAATTCTAAGAAGCTACAAGTAGGTAGAGGCATTAGGGGTCGGAAAGAGGAAGTTTTTCCTCTTCCCAACCACTCAAAATCAGTTCTCAATGGGGAGTTATTTAGGGTCACAAAAGTGTGGAAATGGGGTACCCTAGCAGGAAATCTACAAGCTGTTTGAGGATGGATCACTCATAATTTTAAAGTTAGAGTAAATTTGGACATCTGTTGTCTGAACACAGCCTTAGAATAATGAGTTTGTTTTTATTTTTTAAAAAAGTATAAAATATGGGAAAATATTTGAAAATTTTATTTATTGGCAAACTCTTTACCAAAAGATGTACAGTGCTGGCCTAATAATTCTCTATATCTGGCCTTCAATCTTTTTCCAGGAACCAGATCATTATTCAAAAGTTTCATCTTAGATACTTCCTTACCTTCATCTTTAATTATCATAATGAAATAGATATAAAAATATTAAGTGAAAGCATGAGATATTTTAAAGATCTCTGTAGATATTCAGTTCTCTTCACAGCCTGTCTTATCATTCATTCATTCATTCATT
>NW_007175337.1:0-1581 GCF_000164805.1 Carlito syrichta
CTGATCAGGTGGATACTTGCTCTAAATTCAGAAACAGGGCAGCCTCAAGCAAAAATGTAAATTAGACAACATTTGTTCTACTCTCCCCAGTGCCTTTTTCCTCCATGGAACCATCAGAACCTATCCCTGGAAAAGATTTGATAAGCTATTTCCCCCTTATTGTGACTTAAGTCAGCAGATTTGTATTGAGTTTTTTTTTTCAATTACACAAATATTTGTATTTCAAGTATTTTTATGGAATAAAAAATGTGGTCCTTTGTTAAAAGGAATTCTAAGAAGCTACAAGTAGGTAGAGGCATTAGGGGTCGGAAAGAGGAAGTTTTTCCTCTTCCCAACCACTCAAAATCAGTTCTCAATGGGGAGTTATTTAGGGTCACAAAAGTGTGGAAATGGGGTACCCTAGCAGGAAATCTACAAGCTGTTTGAGGATGGATCACTCATAATTTTAAAGTTAGAGTAAATTTGGACATCTGTTGTCTGAACACAGCCTTAGAATAATGAGTTTGTTTTTATTTTTAAAAAAAGTATAAAATATGGGAAAATATTTGAAAATTTTATTTATTGGCAAACTCTTTACCAAAAGATGTACAGTGCTGGCCTAATAATTCTCTATATCTGGCCTTCAATCTTTTTCCAGGAACCAGATCATTATTCAAAAGTTTCATCTTAGATACTTCCTTACCTTCATCTTTAATTATCATAATGAAATAGATATAAAAAATATTAAGTGAAAGCAATGAGAATATTTTAAAAGATCTCTGTAGATAATTCAGTCCTCTTCACAGCCTGTCTTATCATTCATTCATTCATTCATTCATTCATTTCATAAGCATTAACTAGCCATCCAATGCTAGGCAGAACAAAGAGGTGCTAGTTGGTGTCCTTGAGGACTTCCAGCGTAGCAATATCCTTCTTGATCTGTTGACCTGCATGGCAAGACTTTATTTACTGCTCACATAGTTGTGTCCTTGGATATGAATTAACTATGGCTTTGCTTCTTAAGAGCAGTGTGTGTGAAAGCCCGCTGCATTCTGTTGAACAGGGTATTGTTTGCATAATGTTTTGACCATGCATGTTTAAACAACACCTGGGTGGATCATTAATACCCCAAGTACAGTTACTGAAATGGCTGTTTTAAAAAAAAATCTGTCTTTTTAAGATCTTTCAACCACTGAACTAGTTGGCTAAAATTAGAAAAGCAGGAAATATCAAAAGTTGAGAGACATGAAGTCACTAAAGCTCTCATATTGAGGGTAATTGGTACACCCACTTTGGAAGCAATTTGAGAATATCTATCAGAGTTGAATATGTGTATGCCTGAAACTCAGCAATTTTACTCTTGGATATATACCCAACAGAAATATACATATATGTTCATTCATACACACGTATAAGAATGTTCACAGTGGCAATATTGAAAAGAGTTGAAAACTAGAAATTACCCATCAATAGTAGAAATCAGACATATGAGTATACATATTTTGTATTTCCATTTATATAAAATACTAAAACAATCAACATGTATGCAATGATATTGGATTCATGACCTTGGTTCCCTGTGGGAAGAAGTGTTATTGATGG
>NW_007175338.1:0-4637 GCF_000164805.1 Carlito syrichta
TCCTTAGGTGAGTACAAGCCTTGGTGGGAGGATCGCCTCTGGCACAGAGTTCAAGACCAGGCAGGAGACTAGGATGTCAATCAAACAGAAAGCCTGTGATTACTGGAATTTGGGAGACTGAGGCTGAGAGGTTTACCCAAGTTGGGTGGTTTGAGAGCAACCTGGACAACCTAGTGAGGAAAGAAAATTAAGAAAGAAGGAAAGAAAGAAAGAAAGAAAGAAAGAAAGAAAGAAAGAAAGAAAGAAAGAAAGAAAGAAAGAAAGAAAGGTAGAATGAAAGAAGAAAGGAAAGAAAGAGAGGTAAAAAGAAAGAAAGAAAGAAAGAAAGAAAGAAAGAAAGAAAGAAAGAAAGAAAGAAAGAAAGAAAGAAAGAAAGAAAGAAAGAAAGAAAGAAAGAAATCCATTTTTCTGCAAAACTTCTGCTCTCAGTCCTTCCCCAGCCACCCACCCAATGTGAAGGTCCCCAAGCTCGGCACCTTTCACCCACAACCCACCCCATGGCTGCTTGTGCTTTGGTGTGGGATTTCTCATGGCTCCCTGGCTGCGTTCCTGCCAGCTCTCCTCTCCGAGGTGTGACATGTGCCTCAGACAGGCAGACCCTTTAACTCGGCAACAAGGACCTTCTGCCAAGATAGGGAAGGGACACATCCCTCATCTGGGGACATTTCTTTCCCCCATTCCCATTGTTCCTGGGATCTAAAGAGAGTTGTCCTTGTGAACACGCCCACGCACATTTGACAATCTGTGTACGATTCTGATGTTTTTGGAGAAAGGGTATGGCTGTGTGACCATGACTGGAGGCCAGGGACACGACCGACGTTCACTGACAGCCTCAAAATCACGGGTTCCAGTGATCCTCCCGACCCAGCCTCTGGAGTGCCTGGGAGGATGGACACATTGACCCCAGACCCCCTGCTTCTATTGGTGCAGAAACAGGGTCTCCATGCATGGCCCAAGCTGGCCTTGGTCTCCTGGGCTACAGCTATCTTCTGGTCTTAGCCTCCCAGAACACTGGAGTTCCAAACGTTGGCCACCGCACCAGGCCTTCTGGTTAGTTTTTGAGGGAGGATAGGGCCAGGCTCTGGGACTCAACCTCATCATCCCAGTACTTTGGGAGGCCGGGGCAGCGGCCAACCTGAGCCCATGGGATGAAACTCGTCTTGATCCTCCCTCCCAAATGAAATGGGCATGGTGGCATGCTCCTGTTGTTCTGGCTACTTGGAAAGCCAGGGAAAGGCTTGTGGGAGCCTGGCAGGCCAAGGCTGCAGTGGCCAGAAGTGAGCCACCACCCTCCAACCTGGGCAACAGAATGAGACTCCGACTCAAAGATAAAATAAAAAAAGGAAAAAAAAGAAGAGCATCCATTTGTGTTTGGAGTTGTGATCATCATGAACAGACAGAGATCACTTGAGAAGGAGGTCCCAGCCTTGGTCCTATAGTTCCTGAACGATGGTGGATCAGCAGACAATTGGGCTGAGGCTTTGGGAAGCTGAGATTGGGGACTACTGGAGCCTGGGAGTTTGAGACCAGCCTGGCCACGTAATGAGCCTTCCTTGCTTCCCATAACGCAAACACTGGACTCGCACATAGTGGCACACATGGTCCCAGTTGCATGGGATGCGGTGGCCTCCATCAAGGGGCATGACTTTGCATCACCCCCACCGACATCACGTACGAGTATTGGCCAGACACCATGGCTCATGGCCGTTAGTCCCGGGTCCTGGGAGGCCGAGTGGGAAGGCTGCCTGAGTCCCCAGGTTCAGAGACCAGCCCATGCGGTTTGCCCAGACCTTGTCTCAGCGAGAGGGCACCAAAATCGAGTCAGGTGTGGTGGCCCCAAGTCCAGGCTGCTCAAGGGTCAAGGCGGGAAGACCGCCTCAGCCCCAAAGGTCAGGCCCCAGAAGCCATGACAGTACTGCTGCACCCCAGCTCAGCACATGGAGACTCTGGAGACAAAAGGACACCACCAATGTATGTCACGACGGGCACCCATGGCTCCCCAGGGAAAGGTCCGTGGGGTTGTGGGATAATGGAGTGATCAGGAGGGGAAGGAGTCCTACCCCCACCTGAAGGAGGCAAACCAGGCTACCAGAACCTGCGCTGGCCATGACATTGCCAGTCCTCCTTGGTCACTCTTTGCCTGACAGCCACTCTAACTCATGTCAGTCTGTTCTGTGAACCCACACATGTCTTTGCTATAGGGCACGAGTGTGGAGGGTGGAGGCAGGCCTTCTGGGACGTGAGGCCAAAGGCACAGGACAAATGTGCCCAGTGGTCAACTTTGAAACCACTAGTGAACGACAGGCGGGAAAGTGCCTTTTCATCACCCATACCTGAGGGTGACTCTCGAGTTGGGTGGCAGGGGTGGTGGTGGTGATTATTATTATTGAAGTCAAAATCCTGCTCTGTCACATAGGCCCTAGTGCAGTTTCACGCTGAGGGACACCGTGGACTCCACCTGCCGGGCTCAGGTGATCCTCCCACCTTGGCCCAAGGCGTCGCTGAAATCACAGGCCTGCACCACCATGCCAGCTAATCTTTGGATTTATTTTTGATGGCCGAGCAGAGGTCTCACGCTGTGTCCCAGGCTGGTGTCAAACCCACAGGCTCAGGCCATCCACTCGCCTGCACATCTGAAGGACCAGGATGTCTGGCTGAGCCCCTGAACCAGGCCTGTGGTTGTGGTGGTGTTGGTGGTTGGTATTATTCAGAGTTGGAGTCCCCCTCTATCACCCAGGTCAGAGTGCAGGGGTCCACTCTCAGCCTCCACACCTTCCACTGGCTGGGCTCCGGTGATCCTCCTGCAGTAACCTCTTGAGTGGCTCGAACAAAAGGCCTACAGCACCAAGCTCGGATCATCTTTTGGCTTCTTGTAGAGATGAAGTCTGGGCAAGGTGACCTAGCTGGTCTCAAACCTCGGGGCTCAGGCCATCCTGTTGCCTCAACCTCCAAAGCACTGGGATGACAGATATGAGTCCTTGCACCTGGCCTCCACACCCCTCTTGAGTTTCCACAGGGAGGTCCACTCCCTACCAATGACCTGGGACCCCAGAGAGGACAGCAGGGTGCAGCCCACAGAGCCCTCTGCTGAAGGCATGCTTGGTGCATGGGCGTGTCTCTGCCAGGTGTCCTACACTTCCTCCTGCCTTGTTCCTAAGGGTGGACCCGCTCTCTCCTCCCAGCAGACTGCCTTGGGGAAAGGAAGGGCATGAGTCTCTAATCTTCAGGGGGTTGGGGACGGCTGGGCAACTCACGCATTTCTCTTTGGCATTCAGGGAACCCAAGACGGGAAGATGGCCAGAGCCTGGGAGCTCCAGACCAGGCTGGATACCATAGCAAGCACCGACCTCGACCTCCAAGCAAAACCCAGAAAACATTCAGTGAATACATGCCTTGGCAGGAGGATTGCCTCTGGCCCAGAGTTGAAGACCAGGCAGGAGACTAGGGTGTCGATCAAATGTAATACCTGTGATCGCTTGAGTTTGGAAGACTGAGGCTGAGAGGATGACCCAAGTTGGATGGTTTGAGAGCAACCTGGGCAACCTAGTGAGGAAAGAAAATTAAGAAAGAAAGAAAGAAAGAAAGAAAGAAAGAAAGAAAGAAAGAAAGAAAGAAAGAAAGAAAGAAAGAAAGAAAGAAAGAAATCCATTCTTCTGCAAAACTTCTGCCCTCAGTCCTTCCCCACCCGCCCACCCTCATGTGAAGTTCTGCCAAGCTCAGCACCTTTCACCCACCACCTTGGCTGCTCGCACTTTGGTGCAGGAGTTCCCAAGGTTCCCTGGCCACATTTCTGCTGGCTCTCCTCTCCAAGGTGAAAATGTGCCTCAGGCAGGCCAACCCTCTGATTCAGCAACAAAGACTTTCTGCCAAGATAGACAACGGACATATCCCTCACCCAGGAACATTTATTTTCCCCAATCCCATTTTTCCTGGATCTAAAGGCAGTTGCCCTGTGAACACACTATGCACAGTTGGCAATCTGTGTACGATTCTGATATTTTTGGAGAGAGTATGGCTCTGTGACCAAGACAGGGGCTGGGGACATGACCAACGTTCTCTGCCAGCCTCATAATCATGGCCTCTGGTGATCCTCCCATCTCAGCCTCTGGAGTGCCTGGAAAGATGGGCACCTCAGCCCCAGACCCCCTGTGTCTCCCTGTGTGGCCTGCACTGGCCCTGAGCTCCTGGGCCATCTTCCTGCCTTGGCCTCCCACAGGTCTGGGATTCCAAACGTAGGCCACTGCACCAGGCCTTCTGGTTCATTTTCGAGGAAGGATAGAGGCCACGCTCTAGGGCTCAGCCTTGTAATCCCAGCACTTCAGAGTCTGAGGCCAGCAGCCAGCCCAAGCCTGTGGGTCGAGACCTGCCCAGGCACCTCAGTGAGACTCGTCTTTACCCTCCATTGCAAATGAGCCGGTCATGGTGGCATGTGCCTGTTATTCTGGCTACTTAGAAGACTGGGAAAAGGCTTACGAGAACCCAGTAGGCCAAGACTACAGTGGCCAGAAGCGATCCACTGCCTTCCAACCTGGGTGACGGAATGAGACTCTGACTCAAAGATAAAATGAAAAAAGGAAAAAAAGAGCATGCATTCGTGTTTGGAGTTGTGAATCATTGTGAACAGACAGAGATCATTT
>NW_007175339.1:0-666 GCF_000164805.1 Carlito syrichta
AAACTCCAGGAGCCAGGCTCTGTCTCCCTGAAAAGAAGCAAGGTTCTCTCCCCTTCCTGTCCTGCCTCAGGCATTTACTAGTAGCTCCCCCAGTACTCTCATCCCTTTAGGCTTCGGGATGCAGGGC
This sequence comes from Carlito syrichta, assembly GCF_000164805.1. Lineage (NCBI taxonomy): Eukaryota > Metazoa > Chordata > Mammalia > Primates > Tarsiidae > Carlito > Carlito syrichta. The sequence continues at coordinate 128 of NW_007175339.1, forward strand.
ATAGGTAGATTCCGTTAGGCATGCTGGGGACTGGGAGTGGGAGGCAGGGAGTGGAAACGAGGATCAGAATTTTTTCCAAACTTCCTCAAGCCCAAATACACACTGAGGATTCACATAAAGGGAAAAAAGGCACACTTAAACTCTGTGACTCCATCACCCTTGTGGAGGGTTCAGTGCCCACTCCCCAGCCTCTACTCTCAGAAGTGAGGACTGTAGTCATTTGGGGATAATATACCCTTCTAAGTGTTGGAGGAAAAGTGAAAGAATTACTTCCCAAACGAATGGATCTGCATTTAGAAGCCTGATTACTGTTGCAGGGAGTTCATAGACCCCCTTGACTCTAGCACAGGAACCACAAGTTATGAGCAATTAATACCCTGAACTCATGCAGCAATATGAAGGACTGGACCTTGGCATCGCTGGAGTTTTCAGAGTCCAAACTCTCAGTATCTCTGCAATTTCCAGGGACCAAATGAGAGACCTAAACAATGAAGGGAAAACTTGCTTCCTGATCATTGCTCTCAGTGTTTGAAATGAAA
>NW_007175340.1:0-843 GCF_000164805.1 Carlito syrichta
CAGACAGAACAAAACCTTCAAGAGATGAGTGACTACCTCAAGAGGCCTAACCTAAGAATAATCGGACTCCCTGAGGCAGAAAGAGAAACAGAGACCACATTGGAACAAACTTTCCATGAGATCATTCAAGAAAATTTCCCTTATCTAATCAGTGATACAAAAATTCAACCACAAGAGATTCAGAGAACCCCCGCAAGACAACAAATGAGAAGATCAACTCCTAGACACATAATAATTCGCCTAAATAAAGTAGGCACAAAAGAAAAAATCCTAAAGGCAGCAAGAGAAAAAGGCCAGATCACCCACCATGGAAGACTAATCAGAATAGCAGCAGATTTATCTGCAGAAACCCTGCAGGCTAGGAGAGCTTGGAGCCCTATCTTCAAAGTCCTAAAGGATAAACAATTTCAACCAAGAATAACCTACCCAGCCAAGCTAAGCTTCATCAGTGAGGGAGAATTAAAATCTTTCCCAGATATCCAATCCCTAAGAACTTATGCAGCCACAAAACCATCTCTACATGAAACACTTAAGAAAGTACTAAACACAGAAGAAAAGGAAAAAAGAACAACGTTCTTCACAAGAGTACAGGGAAAAGAATAAAATATACACGAACCAACCCCAAAAGCAAAAGAAAGACAAAAAAAAAAAAAAAGAAAAAAGAAAAAACCAAGTGGAAGAACAATAACTCAATAAGAACTCCATGATAGGGATGAACTCTCACATTTCAATATTTAGTCTGAATGTGAATGGACTAAATGCACCACTGAAAAGACATAGAATGACAAAATGATAAAATATCACCAGGCAACAATATACTGCCTTCAAGAGACCATCTCACTA
>NW_007175341.1:0-2911 GCF_000164805.1 Carlito syrichta
ACCTAGTTAAGTCAGTATGCTGGCCAGTAAGATAGCTAGATAGTTAAGTAGTTAAATCAGCTGACAAACCAACAGGCTATGTAGGTAGGTAGCTACTTAAGTGAGCTGTCAAGCCTTTAGGCTAACTAGTTATGTCACCTAGTTTTGTCAACTGGCTATCCAGCTGTCTAGCTAGGTAGATAACTAATTCAGTCTGCTGGCTAGCCAGCTGGCTACATCATTAAGTCAGCTAGTTAAGTTAGCTAGCTAGGCAATTAAGTCAAGTGGCTAGACAGCTGGCCAGCTAGTTAAGTCAGCTACTTTAGTCTGCTGGCTAACCAGCTGAGCAGCTAGTTAAATCAGCACTTTAATTCAGTTTTCTAGCCAGCTGGCTCCTAGTTAAAAAACTATTTACGTTAAATGGGCAGCCAGTTGGCTCGCTAGTTATTTCAGCTAGTTAAGTTAACTGGCAAGCTAGCTAGTTAAGATAGCTAGATGTGTCAGCTAGCTAGCTAGTTAAGTCAGCTAGCTAACCAGCTTGAGAGCTAGGTAGCTAGCTAGTTATGACAGCTGTCTAGCTTGAAGGCTACTTTGTTAATTCAGCTAGGTATGTCAGCTGGCTAGCCTGCTGGCTAGCTAGACAGCTAGGCAATTAAATCAGCTGGCTAGGCTCCTGGATACCTAGTTAAGTCAGCTAGTTAGGTCAGCTTGCCAGCCAGCTTGTTAGCTAGGTAGCTAGCTAATTATATCAGCTGTATAGCCAGTTGGCTAGATAGTTAAGTCACCTAGTTAAGTTAGCTGACTAACCCGCTGGATGGCTAGGTAGCTTGCTATTTATTCAGCTGGTTAGAGAACTGGTTAGCTAGATATGTCACATAGTTAATTCAGCTGGATAGCCTGATGGCTAGCTATGTATCAATGTAGTTAATTCAACTGGCTAGAAAGCAGACCAGCTAGGTAAGACAGCAAGTTAAGTGAGTTGGCTAGCCAGCTGTTTAGCTAGGTAGTGACCTAGTTAAGTCAGTTATTTAGCCAGCTGGCTATCTTCTTAAGTCAGCTAGTTAAGTCAGCTGGCTATCAAGGTGGCTAGAGAGGTAGAGAGCTAGATAAGTCAGGTGGCTAGACAGCTGGATAACTAGTTAATGCAGCTAGTTTAGTCACATTGCTGGCCAGCTGCCTAGCCCGTTAATCAACTAGTTATTTCAGCTAGCTAACCAGCTGTCTAGTTAGTTAAGTCACATTGATAAGTCAGTTGGCTAGCCAGCTCAATAGTTTGTTAAAAAGCAAGTTAATTCAGATGGCTAGACAGCTGGCTAGCTAGTTATTTCAGCTAGTTAAGTCAGCTGGCTTGCTAAGAAGCTAGCTAGCTAAGACAGCTAGTTATGTCAGCTAGCTGGTTAGCTAATTCAGCTAGATAAGTCAGCTAGCTAGCTAAATAGCTAGCTAGGTTTCCAGCTAGTTATTGCAGTTATTAAACTCAGCTGGCTAGCTAGGTAGCTGACTAGTTAAGTCAGCAAGTTAAGTCAGCTGGCTAGCTAGTTAAGTCTGCTAGCTAAGTCAGCTGGCTAGCCAGTGGACTAGCTGGGTAGCTGACTAGTTAAGTCAACTGGCTAGCCAGCTGTCTATCTAGTTAGGTCACCCAGTAAAGTCGACTCGCTAGCCAGCTGGATAGCTAGGTAGCTAGATAGTTAATTCAGCTGGCAAGCATGCGGAATATGTATGTAGCTAACAAGTTAAGTCAGCTGGCTGATCACCTGGCTAGCTTGTGATATCAGCTAGTTAAATTAACTGACTATACAGTGGGCTAAAGAGTTAATTCAACTAGTTTAGTCAGCTGGCTAGACAGCTGGCTAACTGGTAACGTCTGCTAGTTAATTCAAGTAGCTATTTGTCTGGCTAGCAAGGTAGTTAGCTAGTTAAGTCAGCTGGCTAGCCAGCTGGGTAGCAGGCTATGTCAGCTAGTTAAGTCAGCTGGCTAGCCACCTGGCTAGGTAGGTAGCTAGCTAATTAAATCAGCTGGCTACAGGGCTGGCTAGCTAGTTCAATCAGCTAGTTATATGAGGATTTAGCTGGTTGGCTAACTAGGTGGCTAGCTAGTTAAGCCAGTTGGCTAGCTGGATGGCTATCTAGTTAAGTCAGCTAGTTATCTCAGCTGGTTATCAGGCTGGCTAGCTAGGTGTCTGGCAAGTTAAGCTGGCTGGTTAGCATGCAGGTCAGTTAGGTGGCCAGGTAGTTAAACCGGCTGACTAGCCGACTGACCAGCAGGGTGGCTGGCTAGTTAAGTTGGCTGGTTAATTGACTGTCCAGACAGCCGTCTGGCTGTTTAAGCTTGCTGGCTAGCCAGCTGGCCAGACCGCTAGATAGCTAGCCAGCTGCCTTGCCAGCTAGCCAGCCCGTTAGTTAACTAGTTTAGTCAGCTGGCTAGTCATCTAGCCAACCAGGTAGCTAGCTAATTAAGTCAGCTGGCTAGCCAGCGAGCCAGCCAACTACCTCATCAACTAGTTAAGTCAGGCAACTAGACAGCTAGCTAGTTAAGTCAGTCAGCTAGTCAGCTAGCTACTCAGCTAGCTATTTAAGTCAGCTAGCTAGCTAACTTTCCAGTTAGCGAGCTAGTTAAGTCAGCTGACTATACAGCTAGATATCTTTTATGCCAGCTAGTATGTCAGCTAGATAGCCAGCTAGCTAGTCAGCTATCTAGTTAAGTCAGGTAGTATGTAAGCTAGTTACTTAACTATCTAGTCAGCTAGCAACTCAGCTAGCTGGTCAGCTAATTAGTGGACTCACTTGCTTTCCATCAAGTCATCTAAATAGTCTGCTCCCTCACCTACCAATTGGTCAGCAAATTAGTCACCTCGATCACCAGTCAATAGGTCAACTAACTTGTAGGCTCGCTCACAAGCCAACAGGACAGCTAACTAGTCAGCTTGCTTGC
>NW_007175342.1:0-817 GCF_000164805.1 Carlito syrichta
TCCCGTTAGTTAACTAGTTTAGTCAGCTGGCTAGTCATCTAGCCAACCAGGTAGCTAGCTAATTAAGTCAGCTGGCTAGCCAGCGAGCCAGCCAACTACCTCATCAACTAGTTAAGTCAGGCAACTAGACAGCTAGCTAGTTAAGTCAGTCAGCTAGTCAGCTAGCTACTCAGCTAGCTATTTAAGTCAGCTAGCTAGCTAACTTTCCAGTTAGCGAGCTAGTTAAGTCAGCTGACTATACAGCTAGATATCTTTTATGCCAGCTAGTATGTCAGCTAGATAGCCAGCTAGCTAGTCAGCTATCTAGTTAAGTCAGGTAGTATGTAAGCTAGTTACTTAACTATCTAGTCAGCTAGCAACTCAGCTAGCTGGTCAGCTAATTAGTGGACTCACTTGCTTTCCATCAAGTCATCTAAATAGTCTGCTCCCTCACCTACCAATTGGTCAGCAAATTAGTCACCTCGATCACCAGTCAATAGGTCAACTAACTTGTAGGCTCGCTCACAAGCCAACAGGACAGCTAACTAGTCAGCTTGCTTGCCTTGCTCACCAGCTGACTAGTTAAGGCAGTTCACCAGTTGGCTCACTCACCAGCCAACTAGTTAAGGCATCTCACCCGTTGGTTCACTCACTGGCCAATTAGTTAAGTTGATTCACCTGTCGGCTCACTTGCCGGGTGACTTGTTAATTTTTCTAACCAATCGACTCACTCGCCAGCTAACTAAACTCAGCTGACCAGTCGCTTCACTCACATGCCGACTATTTAAGTCAGCTGATCAGTCAGCTCAATCGCAGGCAACTAGTTAAGTCAACTGAC
>NW_007175343.1:0-5287 GCF_000164805.1 Carlito syrichta
TAGTGGGAGGTAGTAGTGCACACCTGTAGTTGCTCTGGCTCCTTGGAAGGCTGAGGTGGAAAGATTGCTAAAGCCCAGCAGGTCGTCACTGGGGTGTCCGTGAGCATGCCACTGCACTCCAGCCTGGGCTACAGAGTTAGACTCCGACTCTATGTAGTAATAATAATAATTTTAAAGAAAGAAATCACGCCTACTGCCTGTACGCCAGTAATATCAGGTTCCAACTCATGCGAAAACTTGTTCTCGCAGTCAAGTTCCACATGGACTTGTGAGTTCAACGCTTCCCTGCTATAAATCTCTGCTTCAGACAGACAAGCACACGTCTTCCGAATCCCAAAGCATGACGCGCTCGTGTGTCATGTTTAAGTCTCTCCGTGTCCTAATTGCACCCTTAAGTAACACCTACAACCTGTCAGTGTCCATGAGGTCGTATCTCTCCACAAAGACGGTTGAGTCCCAAGTGGGAAGGTGCCCGCTACCCTCAACTCTGTATTTACTGTGTTATCTGTCTCTTCTTTCCAGTAGAGTCTTGTGAACACTTGGTTGATTACACTCCAGGGGGACCCCCCAAACCCAGAATTACCTTTTGGAGGGTGGGTCCCTTTTAGTTCTAGCTAAGTGTTCTTGGAACCCATCGGCAACGGTGGACCAGCTGGCATGGTTGTGAGAGTCTGGGTACGGATTCAGTGATTTTTTTTTTGAAATTCAAAGCCTTTGCCGACTTCACGATGGTTGATTGCGGAGCACACCAGCCCACACCGTGCTGAGTGTTCGGCGGTGTTTGACCCAATACGGTATGACCCGCATTCCTATCCTCCCTATTCACCTGATCTCTCCCCGACAGACATTGTTTGCTGTCCCCAGATGAAAAACGTCCTCAAAAGGCAACGTGTTGCCAATGTGGAAGAGGTGAAACAGAAAACAGCAGGTGCACTAAAAGGCATCAACCTGGACGAGCTCAGAAAGCGTTTTGAGCAGTGGACAAAGTGTCTTGATCGGTGTTTTGCAGCCAACAGAGATTACTTTGAAGGTTTCTGAAGTTTAAACAAGTAAGAATAAATGTACAATTTTGTAAAAATAAATTCTGAGGGTTTTTTGGGTCCACCGTTGTATCTCTGAGTTGATACTTCATGGAAGGCTCCAAAGATACTTTAAGTTCTTGCATTTGTCTTTGGGTTTTTCCTGAGAACAGCTTCTAAGCACTTTTTGTTTCTTTAAAAAACTGTGTTATTTCTTTTGTTAGAAGTTATTTATTGTTTTAGCTTGCTACTTCTCGAAGTATGCTGTGAATTTCTTTCTTTTTTTGTACAAATATGTTTATTCAGCAGTCAGATATTCAACCTGTTAATGACTGAATTAAGACTGTACAAATGAATTTATTAGTAGTTTAGATGTGATGCTCAGGCTTGGGTCTCCCATCTTGTCTGCATTTTCTTCTTTTATGCTTCCTCTCTCTGCTCCCTTGTGTATGACAGTCAATAGAAGCTTATTGAATGGAAGGGATGAAGTACCTTCTTCAATACTGAAAACTGCCTGGGTAAAGAATGAATGTATTGCGCATAGAGAAGGGCCTGTCCTGCTCTTTCGGTTTCAAGGCTTGGACTCTGCACCTCTGGGACATTGCAACTGTCTCCCATATGCCTGACTCAATTCGCTAGGGCCCTTTTGGCCTCTTTGGTGAGATAGGCTGTTTCTCATTCAGATGGTTGGGATCAGGTTAAAGATTATACCGCTGCAAGAGAAATACATTGTCTTGTCAAAAATCTGTTCTCAGTGGGAGATGAAGAACAGTTACTGAGTAGAATATTTTTTTCAAGACTAGAAAAGGAACTCAAGCTGCTGTGTCTGAATGTGATTACAGATAACGGAAGAACTTGTCTGCAAGAAGAGTTTTGAAACCATGAGATTAGGGATGCAGAGAAGCTTGTTGTCCAGGGTGGTGGGGGTGGAAGAGAAACAAACGAGTTGCTCATTCTCTGTATTGCTTTCAGTCTTATTTATGCTCAAAAGCAAATTTTTGGTTGAAAGATTTCTCAAAACTCTCCAATGTCTTTTCTGTTGAGACAGTCTCACAAGCAACAGCATCTTTGAATAAGTCTCTAAATCTTAGTCTCACTGGCTATAAAAGGAAGATAATACTGGACTTGCAGGGTTTCTCTCTTTTTTGAATCAGGGTCTCACTCTGTCACCTGGACTGGAGTGCAATCGTGCGATCATAGCTCACTGCAGCCTCCAACTTCTGAGTTCTAGCAACCCTCCGCCTTCAGCCTTCCAACTAGATGGGATGACAGGTGCATGCCACCACACGGAAGAAATAATTGCAAAAAAATTTCTGTAGAGATGCCTTGCTATGTTGCCCAGGCGGGTCTCCAACAGCCAGCGTCAGGTGATACTTCCCCCTCAGCCTCCCAAAATGCTGGGACTACAGGCGCACACCGCCACATCTGGCGAATTTATAAAGTTATTTTTTGGGAGATGGGGTCGGGCTATGTTGCCTAGGCTGATCTTAAACTATTGGTCTCAAGCCATATACCCACCTCGGCCTCTCAGAGTATGTAAGGCACCATTGCATCTATAAAGTTAAGGCTGACTTATGTGGTGGTTCACTCCTGTCATCCCGGCACTTTGGGAAGCTGAGGTGGGATGAGTGCCTGAACCCAAAGTTTCAAGACCAGCCTGGGCAACTCGGCATGTCCTCATCTCCACAATTAACCATCATGTTACTGGGGCATCGTGGCAAGTGACAGTAGTCCCAGCTACTCGGGAGGCTGATGTGGGAGGATCACCTGAGCCTATCGGGTCGCGGCTGTGGTGAGCCATGACTGTGCCATTTCACTCCAGTCTGGGCAACAGAGTGAGACTGTAATTCAAAAAAAGGAAATAGACCGGGCTCGGTGGCTCAGCCTGTAATCCCGCACCTTAGGAGGCTGAGGTGAGTGGATGGCCTGAGCCAGCGGGTTCGAGACCCGCCTGGGCAACTTGGCGAGACCTCATCTCTACAACAAATCAAAAAATTAGCCGGGCGTGGTAGCGCACACCTGTAGTTCCAGCTACTTGGAAGGCTGAGGTGGAAGGATCGCCGGAGCCCAGTAGGTTGAGGCTGCGGTAGCCAGGAGCAGCCACTGCACTCCAGTCTGGGCGACAGAGTGAGACTCCAACTCCAAAAAAAAATAAAAAAGGAAATAAACATATAAGTCTGAGAGATTCTCAGATGTGGTCTTGGGACTTTATCATCTCCATACAATTCTAATGAGACCAGTTGCTTCTGGAGACTAAATATTACTGCCCCCAAACTGACATTTCTTAACCAGGGGGAAAAAATGCAGTGCTTGGGTTTCATCTCCCCTTCCACATTTGAGTATTTTATTGTAGATTCTAAGAGTTGTGTGGTCGTCACTGCTATTTAGTCACTGAGAGAGAGAGAGAGAGAGAGAGATAGAGAGAGAGAGAGAGAGAGAGAGAGAGAGAGAGAGCAGACAAACCAAACTGCGGGAGCCCGCCCCACAAGGGTCGTGGGAAGTGTTGAAGGAGGTTGAAGGAGAGACGGATAGGCGAACAACGATCATATACCGGACACCTGCTTCTTGAACAGAGGACAATTTAATGCTAGTTAATACAGAGCTTTTATACCATTCGTGAAGGGGCTAGACAAAGAAAACTCTTTCACATACATATCTTTTAAAAGTTACCAGCTAGTGGTCTTAGTAGCGAACAAACCAAGATTCCCCGTGGCTTTAGTAGCAAATAAGCCAGGAATCTCATAGGCATTAGACAAGTCCTATTCATAAAGCCAACCATGACACTCTCAGTCCAATGTCCCAAATTACAAATGTTTCAACAAAGTTTCTTTAAGTGTATATTTCTTTATGTGTCAGGAATATTCTCATCTTAGGCGCTTATGTTTTTCAGAGTCCTGTGATCGCCTCCCTTGTCCAGATGTCCTCGCTACTTTTCTCTTATCTTGCAGTGCTTGTTTCTAAAGAGAACTCAAAAGAAGCTTTTAGTAATGTTTCCCAGGCCCCTCAAGGTTACTTTCTGTTTTAGCTGATCTGTCATAAAAGTGTCTGATTATTATATTCTGAGTTCAGTGAAAACCTACTCTGTAAATGTTAACTTAGAGTTTTAACTATAGAATTAAGTAGAAACCTTAATATTAATCCTTATCCTAAGTTAGTGAAAGCAGTGTTATAAATCACCTACATAACTCCTAGATAAGTGTTAGAAATTATAATGAATTCATAATGAACTACTGTAAACTTGTGCTTCTAAAAATCCTCATGTCTAAACACTAAACTGCATAATCCTAAATCAAATAAGGAGTGGATATACTTATATCATTTATTACTTAAGCAATATCTAGTAACTTATAACCAAGTGAAAGAAACCATTCTTGATGTGCTTCAGAGTTTAACCCTTGCATATGTTAGAAAAGGCCAAGTGGCATAGTGGGAAAATGGAAAAATAAACCATGACATTTCCAAGTTAGCTGTGATTCTTTGCATAAACACGCCATCTTCTTCTTCCACGACTGCACAGAATTTCTTCAGCTGTATCAACAGCAAAGACAGAAGGCAGAAGGGCCTCGGCTGCCCAGACTCGCTTTGCGGCTGGGGGTCCTCAGCGCACCTGGACTTTGTCATCAGGCGGGCCTCCAAGGCTGGCTCCCAACACCAAACGAAGGAGGAGGGGGAGAGGCAGGGGGAGGGAGGGGAGGCGAGCTAGGGAGGGAGAAGGAGAGAGAAAGAGAGAGACAGATAGGAGAGAGAGAGAAGAGACGGAAAGAGAAGAGACAGAAAAAACAGGAAAAGAGAAACAGAGAACAGAGAGAAGGAGAGACTGAGACCGAGACAGAGACTGCGAGATGGTGTAAAACAAACGGCTTCCCCTCCCCCACCCCCCAGGTGAGATCCCCCCTTTTGGCTCTCTTCCTCTAGTCTATATCTGCTGAAATGCAGGAGGAAACGGGCATGAGTGGCTGGGAAGGGGCATTTGTTTGCCTGGGCTCTTTCATTGAACCAGAGTGCTGCCAGCTGCTGGGGTCTTGGCCGAGCCCATGAGCCTATTGGATGTGTTCCTCCCTGTGATCCAGCTGGCAGCAAGACAATCGCCCCAGGATAGGTACGTGGGGAACTCCTGTCTCCTGGGTTCTGAGTGGTCTCCCAGGTGGGGAATGGAACCCAGGACAAGCTCAGAGCGACCCAAGGAAAGCAAGTCAGCTCTGAGTACGGACGAGACCGCAGCATTGATGGCCAATGACACTGTCACTTTTTCATGCCATGACAATTCC
>NW_007175344.1:0-3731 GCF_000164805.1 Carlito syrichta
GGCAGCAGGACAATCACCCCAGGATAGGTACGTGGGGAACTCCTGTCTCCTGGGTTCTGAGTGGTCTCCCAGGTGGGGAATGGAACCCAGGACAAGCTCAGAGCGACCCAAGGAAAGCAAGTCAGCTCTGAGTACGGACGAGACCGCAGCATTGATGGCCAATGACACTGTCACTTTTTCATGCCATGACAATTCCACAAAATTTCTGTTGGGAAAATGCCACAATTGTATTGTTTGGGAGCAAATGGCTACTTCTGACAGGGAGAGACAGACAGGGAGAGACAGAGAGAGAGAGAGAGAGAGAGAGAGAGAGACAGAAAAAGAGAGAGACAGAGAAAGACAGACAGGGGAGAGACCCAGAGAGAAAGAGAAAGGGCGAGACGGAGAAATGAACAGAGAAACAGAGAGAGGGAAACAGAGAGACAGAAAGATAGAGGGAGAGAGGTTGAGACAGAAAGAGGCAGAGTAAAAGACAGAGAGACCCAGACAGAAAGTGACAGAGAGTGACACAGAGAGACAGAGAGAGATACAGAGAGACACAGCAACACATAGACTGAGATTGAGACAGAAAAAGCCAGAGAGAGAGAGAGAGAGAGAGAGAGAGAGAGAGAGAGAGAGAGAGAGAGAGAGATAGAGAGAGAGGGAACAGGCACACAGACACAGAGAGGGAAGGCAACCATATGAAGAAATACACACCACACAGGGAGAATGCTGTGTGACAATGAAGGCAGAGATCGGGATACCAGGATGATGGTTCTACAGGTCAAGAAAAGAGGCCTGGAACACATCCTTCCCACAGTCCTCAGAGGGAACCAACCTGCCAACACCTTGATCTCTGACTTCTGGCCTCCAGAACTGAGATAGTATTTCTGCAGTTTTAGCTATCTGGTTTGAGGTAGTTTGTTATGGCAGTACTGGGAAGCTAATGCAAATACCTTCTTGGAATACCCAAGGTACAGTGAAGATACTGATGTGGTGCAGTCAGGAGACCTGGGTTTTAATCCCAACCCAGCCCCAAATTTGCTGTGTGGCCATACTCAAATGAATGACTCTTATCAGGCCTCAACTGTAAAATGAACCAGTTGAAGTAAGTCTTCTTTTAGGTTCAAGAATGATTTTATACAGCCTGTCATTGTATCTTTCCACTTTCAGGAGTGTTCCTTTTTCTTTGTCCCTCTCATCAAGGAAATCACAGTTGCTATCCAATCAGAACGCCTAAATGTCTCTTGGCTCATCTCCTCGGCTGCTGCCTTAGCTTGGGTTTTGACTATCTCTTACCTGGATCATTGTGTTAGGTTGAATCATATGAAACTGATGACACTCAACCCCCACAAATGGTGATTTTCTGTGGTTCAACCTAACAGTCATTTCCTAACTGGTGTCCCCACTTCAGGGTTGCCTCACCCACCCTCTCGTTGTGACTCCAGTCACCCTTTACCACCCACCAGGAAAGATAGTTCTTCTGAAACACAAAGCTGATCATATTTGTTTAAAATGCTTCCAAATCTTCTCTTCAAGATGAAACCAAAACTTCCCAGCCCAGCACTCAATGTCTTTTGGGGCGTGATCTTCACTTACTCTCCAGTCTTACCTCTCAACCCAAGCCCCATTCTGATCTAATCCTGTGCCCATTCAGAACCAATGCCACCTAGATTACCCTGAAAATAAGCTTCATGCTACCTCTGGCCTCTGCAAGTTCACCAGCTGTCTCAGTCCACTTTGCATTGTTATAAAGGAATACCCAAGTCTGGGTAATTTAGAGAAAAGAGGTTTTATTTGGCTCAGGGTGTTGCAGGCTGTACAAGAAGCATGGCGCCAGCATCTGCTTCTGGGAAGGACCTCAGGGAGGTTTCATTCACGGTTAAAGGCAAGGGGGGCCCAGGCATGTCACACAGTGAGTGAGAGAGAGAGAGAGAGAGAGAGAGAGAGAGAGAGAGAGAGAGAGAGAGAGAGGGATACGGGGAGAGACAAAGACAGAGAGAGAGAGAGAGAAGCAGAAAGAGACAGAGGGAGTAAGGGAGAGATAAAGAAAGACAGACAGAGAGATATAGAGACACAGAGAGACCAAAATCGTCAGAGAGACAGGCAGAGAGATAGAGAGATAAAGAGAGGGACATTGAGAGATAGACAAAAAAAGAGAGGCACACAGATAGAGACAGAAGCAGGCAGAAACAAAGAGAGAGGCAGTGACACAAAGAGACAGACGGAGAGACTCAGAGACAGAGAGAGAAAGACTGTGACAGGGATATATAGACAGAGATAGAGACAGAGAGAGACGTAGAGAGAGACAGAGAGACAGAGAGGGAAAGAGACTGAGATAGAGACAGAGAGTGATTTTTTTTTCTTTATGCCATTATTTCCTTTTTCGTTCAGAGTCTTAGTCTGTCACTCAGGCTGGAGTGAAGTGCTATGATCATGACTCACCACAACCTCCATGTTCTAGGCTCAACCAATCTTCCCGCCTCGGCCTCCCAAAGACCCAGGACTACCAGCACCTGCCAGCACACCAGAGTTTTTCAACTTTTACTTTTTTCTGTGTTCTGTGGAGATGGGGTCTCTCCAAGTGTCCCAACCTAGTCTCGAAGCCCTGGGCTCAAGCAGGCTTCCCTCCTCAGCCTCCCAAAGTGCTAGGATTACAGGCATGAGTCACCGCGCCTGGTCTGCTTTGTTTTACATACAAAGTGCCACCTTCTCTTTTCCTGATCCCTAAGTGCGGCACCTTTTTTTGTAAGAATGGTTGCCATTGAAATTCGAGTCACGTATCATGAAAAATTACTTTTGTTCTGATGTGGCAGGGACTTTTATGGCATTTCAGTTTTTCTTGTCTGAAATGATAAGTCTAGGCCATGCACGGCAGCTCACTCCTATAACTCCAGTCATTTGGGAGGCCCAGGTGAGAGGATTCCTTGGGCCTGGGAGTTCAAGACTAGCATGGGAGCATAGTGAGATCACCATCTCTAAAACAAAAATTGAAAAGCTAGCTGTGCATGGTGGTGTATGGCTGTAGTCCCAGCTCCTTGGGAGACTGAGACAGGAGGATCGCCTGAGCTCAGAAAGCACTTGGAGGCCGCAATGAGCTATGATCGTACCACTGCGTTCCAGCCCAGGTGAGAAAGCACGACTCCGACTCTACAAAAATCATGACAATAATAATAACAAGGTAAGATTATTTGAGCAGAAGTATAAATGAAATAATGCTATTTTATTATCTTCACAGCCTTACGAAGAACATATTATTGCTTTATGCGTATGATTGTTTTATGTGTGTGTGTGTGTGTGTGTGTGTGACATAGGCAGAAAGGTTAATGACCATAGGCCTTGCTTAAAAAAAATACCATCTTTGATCTGTCTGTCTATAATAGCTCTCTCTTTAGCAAAAATTTCCAGATGTTGAATTCCTGGGTCAATAATGTGTAACTTAGTGGTAAATCTCTTGATCTGTTTTGTCAAATTGTCCCTTAGGAATTTCACAGTGTCCGTTTTAAGAGCAGTAGTCTAAAAGTCATGTAAAATTACCTGCATGTCTATAGTATTTATATTTACACATAAGGATATAAACGTGTAATACGTATGTCATATAATTAAAACAGAAGCACATATGTGCATGCACATGTGCTGTAATTTTTATTGCTTTAATTCAGGGAGTGTTGCAGCCTTTTTTAGAGTTATTTTCTCTCTCTCCTGTTTTCTCTTTCTGATCCCAAGATGTTGGGACTGTGATGAGCCGTGAC
>NW_007175345.1:0-981 GCF_000164805.1 Carlito syrichta
TCATGGTAATTTAGTTTCTAATCTTAGCCCTAGGGGAAACAGCTTTCGGGAACAAGAGCTGACTACCCAGTTTACCAGGAAATAGAAGTTAAAAAATATCTAGAAAGAAGTAAAACTTAGAAAGACAGAGAGAAATAATCTGCTATGCACTTTCCATCAGGTGTATTGAGATTTACTTATACGTTTTACTGCCATGTATGCACACTGGTCACTAATCACACGCCAATATTATAGGTATAACTGATATCCTATGTCAGAGGCGATATTCCAGATGGGCCTTTACAGGCCTCAGCCATGTAGCTATAGCTGTTGGCTCCCAACACTCTTCCTAATTGGATTTGAAGAGACTTTTAAAAAGGTTTTTTCAATGCAGGAGTGTTTTTGTTGTTGTTAAATTTAAGTATAGCCCACACATAGAAAAGTACAGAAAACAGAAAGGATAGCTCAATGCAAATCCTGTGTAATCACCCCCAGGTTAAAGGCAGAATGATACCAATCTTCCCCGCCAACAGGACGCTCTTCAAAGGTATCCACCATCCTGCTTCTAGTTTTAGTTGTTTCCAATGTAGGCTTCTTAACAACAAGGTGCAGGGAACTGAAAAGCAGTATAAAGGCATTTGGTTTGGCAAATAAACAGATTTTCAAGCTGTGGTTTGGCTGCCAGCAGCATCTCTCTGTGTATTAAATGTACTGTGATTCAGTTGGAGAACTTGTCCTTTTTATACCCAGGCTGTTCGGTTGCTAAAATTCTCACTCATGAGTTTGATCTAAGCCTTATTTAAATATACCTTGTTATTCGTCCACTCATTAGTAAAATTAGTTGGCACAAGCCATATATAGCTGGTTTTGCTGTACAGCTAAGTAAATTTATAAATGCAAATGTGTGGGTGTGATAAGGGTGGTTTCCACTGACCCACGTGTAATCAAACATCCTGTTACATGACACAGTACCAGTCTGTGCACAAGCATTTGAAAGTGGTG
>NW_007175346.1:0-801 GCF_000164805.1 Carlito syrichta
TGAGAGGGAGAGAGAGGCATAATTTGACCTGTGGCATTTGCAAACCATGAAGTAATGCTTCTGTTATTTGTCATTCAGAAAACACTTCTTGGATACTTACAATTCATGTATATGCATGCATATGACTTGCAGTCATCTCCATGAGTTCTCAATAGCAAAATTGTTGTTCCAAAGATCCTTAGAAAGTTAAAACATTTTAAAAAGTAGAATAAGGAGTACTTTTTTTTTAAAGCAGGACACAGTGGCTTATGCCTGTAATACCAGCCCTTAGGAAGGCCAAGGTGAAAGGAACACTTGAGCCCAGGAATTCAAGACCATCCCGGGCAACATGCAAGATCCTGTCTCTACCAAAAAAAAAAAAAAAAAAAATTTCTGGCTGGACACGGTGACTCATACTTGTAATAATCCCAGCAGTTTGGGAGGCCAAGGTGGGAGGACTGCTTGGAGCCCAGGAGTTTGGGACCAGCCTAGGTAACATAGCAACCTCATCTCTGCAAAAATAAAAATAAAAAATTAGCCAGACATGGTGGTGTGCACCTGTAGTCCCAGCTAGTCAAGAGGCTGAGGCAGAAGGATCCTATACCTAGGAGGTTGAGACTACAGTGAGCCATGATTATGCCACTGCACTCCAGCCTGGGGATCAGAGTGAGACCCCAACAAAAAAAAATAATTGTTTTAATTTATTTTTGTTGTTTTATACAGACAGGATCTTATTATGGGGCCCAGGCTAGAGTGCAGTGGTCACTCACAGGCCCAATCATTGCACCCTATGTCCCTGAACTCCTGGTCTCAAATATTACT
>NW_007175347.1:0-919 GCF_000164805.1 Carlito syrichta
CATATGACTTGCAGTCATCTCCATGAGTTCTCAATAGCAAAATTGTTGTTCCAAAGATCCTTAGAAAGTTAAAACATTTTAAAAAGCAGAATAAGGAGTACTTTTTTTTTTTTAAGCAGGACACAGTGGCTTATGCCTGTAATACCAGCCCTTAGGAAGGCCAAGGTGAAAGGAACACTTGAGCCCAGGAATTCGAGACCATCCCGGGCAACATGCAAGATCCTGTCTCTACCAAAAAAAAAAAAAAAAAAATTTCTGGCTGGACACGGTGACTCATACTTGTAATAATCCCAGCAGTTTGGGAGGCCAAGGTGGGAGGACTGCTTGGAGCCCAGGAGTTTGGGACCAGCCTAGGTAACATAACAACCTCATCTCTGCAAAAATAAAAATAAAAAATTAGCCAGACATGGTGGTATGCACCTGTAGTCCCAGCTAGTCAAGAGGCTGAGGCAGAAGTATCCTATACCTAGGAGGTTGAGACTACAGTGAGCCATGATTATGCCACTGCACTCCAGCCTGGGGATCAGAGTGAGACCCCGACAAAAAAAAATAATTGTTTTAATTTATTTTTGTTGTTTTATAGAGACAGGATCTTATTATGGGGCCCAGGCTAGAGTGCAGTGGTCACTCACAGGCCCAATCATTGCACCCTATGTCCCTGAACTCCTGGTCTCAAATATTACTCCTGTTTCAGTCTCTCAAGTAGCTGGGACAACAGGTACCTGGCTCAGAGTATAACTTTCTGTGTCACACAAAATATGAAGGACATATATAGGCAGTCGAGTACTGAGGAGGTCCATCTTTTTGTGAAAAGTCACAAGTGTAATCTGGGTCATGGCTGAGAATAATCACACCCCAGGAGAAGATGCTGAGTCTGCAGTTTGACTGTCCACAGTCCTCAAACCCCCAGTTGAGTTTT
>NW_007175348.1:0-721 GCF_000164805.1 Carlito syrichta
GGAGGCCAGGTGTCTGAATTCTCACTAGTGGAATGAAGTGGGAGTGACATGTGCCATTTCTGGATATGGGCTCCAAAATAACTGTCAAGCCTCCTCCACTCTCTTCTTTTTTCTCACCAGCCAGAACCCAGATGTGAGGGCAGCTCAGCTTTATCTATGCAGAAGAAAACAAGGCCCTGGCCAGTAGAGAATGAATAGCAAAGGAGCACAGCTGTCCGGCATCCTTTGACCACCACTCACCTCCAGGGAAATAGGCTACTGTCGGTGACCTGCACTGACCAGAGGGAGGGTTAGGACCGCACCGGTGAATCAGAGACGGAGAGAAGAAAACTACTCGGAGGCAGCTCTTCTGGGTTCAGCCTGGCCAAGACCGAAGCCGATTTTATTCTAACCTTTTCCAACTTATATACCATTTTCTATACCCTCCAGCAATGTGATAATCACTCACTGGGGGCGTACAAGTTTCGTGCTTTACAAACTATGCATCACAAGACCACCACGAGATCTGCAATTTCCAAGCAAACAATTCAATTCCATGATGCCTGCCGTGCTTACATCAAGGTCACAGGTGCACAATTTCAATACAAATCGTTCAAAGTGTTTTCCATAATGTTCAATGAATCATTCATATTATACTCTTTGCTCTATCCCTGATTATACAAAAACTTTCCTGAGTTAACTCTAGGTCAATCCAAGTTCACTGATTCCCATATTTTTAACA
>NW_007175349.1:0-2385 GCF_000164805.1 Carlito syrichta
ATCCTATGAATGACTCCTTGCTATTTTAATTAGTTATTCAATATTTGGAATTCTTCCCTTTCCATAAGTTTAGGATAAATATGAATATGTTAATCTCACAGACATATACTGCATAATATGAATCAATTCTCTATAGGAATA
The DNA here is from genome assembly GCF_000164805.1 of Carlito syrichta. Taxonomy (NCBI): domain Eukaryota; kingdom Metazoa; phylum Chordata; class Mammalia; order Primates; family Tarsiidae; genus Carlito; species Carlito syrichta. The sequence continues at coordinate 142 of NW_007175349.1, forward strand.
GATCCTGATTTTTCCCCCACAATTGTTACTACCTGATTTATTTACAAACTAAACAAGTCTCAGACACCTTTACATTTAAACAGTCACATCCCCAACAGCACTGTCTTTTCTGATCACTCCGTGTGTCATGAAATACCTAATATAAGAAGGAAACTTAACTCCAAAGGGCATTTTGTGCAGTTTTTCCTGATAAATCAAAGAATAAATGAATATGGTCATAACTCATGAAATACGTAAAAACTCTGTCACAGAAAAGTGATTGTGGTGAATGATGATTTACATGTTTGTCTTTTTCCAAGAATACAGTCTCATTTTTATTCATGTTTGTCTTTTTCCAAGAATACAGTCTCATTTTTATAGTAAAAAGCAGACTATAACAGAGAAAGAAAGTTGATGCACTGGTGAAAGACAGTGAGAAGGGAATTATACAAAGAATAGGACATAGCATTAAGAAAGAATCCAAAAAGAACCGAACAATGCAGATGGGAAAAAAAAGAAAATAATCAGAAAAAAAATCAATCGATAATAACCATATGCATTTTTACCTGTTAACACACAGATAACTAATAGCTGATCTTTATAACATAAAATTGTCTTTCTAAGACATTCATCCAGAAGTCGGCACACATAATCCAGTCATTCTCCCACTTACCTATAATAAACTGTTTAATTTGTTAGGAAATAATATCCTATTCCCTAAAGACACTATTGTTTCTTTTTTATTGATTGTCTTTCCTTTCTTTAATTCTTTTACCTAACTCATGTATTACAACTGATTACCTGCCTATATTTCTTTTTATTCTAGCATATGCTATCTAAAGCCTACATTAATTCCAGAACCACAAAACATTTGCTCAGAAGTTTGGGTTACCATAAAAATACTCCAACTCTTTAAGAACTTCCACACTAATTTCATTCATTTGTCCTGGAGTTTGTGCTTAAATAGTAGAAATAACAGATCCCATGTTTCACACAATCAAAATGCCAACTTTTTGGAGCGGGGGAATGAAAGGAAATGAGAGAGAGAGAAAAAATGACACCGGGGATCTTTTCCAGGACGCTGTATATGGCAGTGTTTTGAATGACTCCTTCTGTGCGTCAGAAATCCAAAGCAGCAGCAGCAATTAGGGAAAATCGTCACTTTCACTCAAGGTTCAGGAGTGGGGGTGGAGAGTGGGGGACAAAGGAAGAGGGGAAGTGGAAGTGGGCAGAAGAGGGGAGGGATACAGGTGATGGCAGGGCACATCCTGAGAAGATAATCCCTGTACAGACATGACATCATCCTCTTGGGTATACATATAGGGGATGGTCACAGCATCTCTCATACTTCTCTCACTTTCAAAGACAGCTGAAGGCAAGAGAGAAAGCGCAGGAGAGAGCGCCCTTTGGTGTCTCTGACTTTTATGAACTTGGCTTGCTAGAAGGCTGAAAGAGACAATGGCAGGAATAAAAACCCAGCTCGTATGCATGCTACTCCTGGCTTTCAGCTCCTGGAGTCTGTGCTCAGGTAAGTGAAGCTGCATTTCACAACCCCCCTATGTGATTTATTTTTCCTCTTTTGCAGTGTGTTGCTACTTACGCTAACGTATCCAGGGAGAAGAGTTGCTTCCTCTTATTCAGAATTTGCCTTTCAGTGATAGAAACTGTGAATATCATCTTTCTCTGTCTTTATGATAAGATTGAGGTTTATTCTTATTATTTTTTTCATCTGCAAAGCAATAAAAGGAATTTCACTGAAATGCTGCATGACCCCTTTGGGCATGCAACCACTAGAGAAAAAGAAAAAAACAAACAAACAAACAGGAAGCTTTAAATGAGGCTAGTCATTATCTAATGAGAAATGCAGAACCAGTGGCTGTCAACTTGCAAACTTACCACTAATAACTACTCCATTCAAATGTTTTATTCTCTTCCTCATACAACCACTTAGGAAAAAAAATGATTTCTCCCCCCTTATAATTATCCAGAAATTATCTTCTTTAACTGTATATTTGTGTTAAGAAAGCAAATACAGTGAAAATTGATGTTTCATGAATAAATGACAGGAATATTGTTTGTACAAAATTATTTCTAGGAAGATACAAGAATGCTTCAAGCTTTTTAAGAATGCATTTTACATAGTCTAACAGAAAGGCTGTTAATATAACTGGTATTTTTTACATGCCATTTAAAATGATAAAAAATGTAATTGGAAACTTGGTATTCTTGTATTAAAATAGATGACTTGGATTTAGAGTGCTTTGT
>NW_007175350.1:0-868 GCF_000164805.1 Carlito syrichta
ACCTTTACAAAGAAAATTACAAAACACTGCTCAAACACTGCATCTTTCTAACCAGAGACGTAAAAGACCTTTACAAAGAAAATTACAAAACACTGCTCAAAGAAATCAAAGCCGACATGAACAAGTGGAAAAATATCCCATGCTCACGGATTGGAAGAATCAACATTGTGAAGATGTCCATCTTACCTAAGGCAATCTACAAATTCAATGCAATACCCATTAAATTACCAACAACATTCTTCTCAGACCTAGAAAAAACAACACAGGAATTCATATGGAAACGCAAACATCCAAGAATAGCCAGAACAATCCTCAGCAAAAAAAACAAAGCAGGTGGTATCACAGTACCAGATTTCAAACTTTACTATAAAGCTACAATCATCAAAACAGCTTGGTATTGGTACAGGAACAGGCATATAGATCAATGGAACAGAATTGAGATTCCCGAAGCAAAACCTCAATTTCTCAACCAACTCATCTTCGACAAAGCTCCCACCACCTACCAATGGGGAGAGGAGAACCTATTCAGTAAATGGTGCTGGGAAAATTGGCTGACCACATGCAGAAGATTGAAACAGGACTCCTATCTATCCCCATGCACAAAGGTTAACTCCAAATGGATCAGAGACCTAAATGTAAAACCTCAAACCATAAGAACCTTAGAAAAGGAAGGAAATACTCTCATGGAAATCGGAACTGGCATCCAATTCCTGTACAAAACCCAAACCCACAGGACTTAAGAGAGAAGATAGACAAATGGGACCTTATTAAACTGACAAGCTTCTGCAAAGCCAAAGAAACCATCAAGAGAGCAGGAGACAGCCTACAGACTGGAAAAAGTAATTGCCAACACCAGGTCTGACAAAGG
>NW_007175351.1:0-1266 GCF_000164805.1 Carlito syrichta
ATTCACGCACTACTACGCCCGGCTGATTTTTTGATTTATTGTAGAGATGAGGTCTCACTGCCCAGGCGGGTCTCGAACCCACGTGCTCAGGCAATCCACTCACCTCAGCCTCCCAAAGGCGCGGGATTACAGGCTGAGCCACCGAGCCCGGCTTTTTTTTTTTGAGTTGGAGTCTCACTCTGTCACCCAGACTGGAGTGCAGTGGCTGCTTCCGGCCACCGCAGCCTCGACCTGCTGGGGTCCGGCGATCCTTCTGCCTCAACCTTCCGAGTAGCCGGAATTACAGGCATGCGCTACCACGCCTGACTGATTTTTTGATTTATTGTAGAGATGAGGTCTCGCTGCCCAGGCGGGTCTTGAACCCGTGGAATCAGGCAATCCACTCACTTCAGCCTCCCAAAGGCGCGGGATTACAGGCTGAGCCACCGAGCCCGGCCATGTTTCTTAAGCTTTGGATCCCTTCCCCTACCTTGGGGAGGTGAATCTCCTCTTTCTCTCTCTAATTTACTTTTTAAATAAACTATATTTTCTAATTAAAAAAAGAAATTCTTTTGAGTTGATGTTTTAAGAAAATATATGCAGAGATAATACGGAATACAATTTGAATTCTATTTCAGGAAATATTTTTAGGAATAGCTCTTTGTGCCTTGATACTCATTACTTTCCCCCACCTCCCAGTTCTGTCAGAGATAAGTCCCGTTACACCTAAGTTACTATGACAATTATCACAGATTTTAAGGAACATTGTGCTAAGCCTGAGGGAAGCAAGTGAATTAAATGAAATAATGAATTAATGACTGCAGAGTGTTTTGTTGAAGAAAAAGACTCCTTCCTCCTACAATCACCATCTCCATAAACAAAAAAACTGTGTTTAACTCAGTAGCATATCAGTATCAAGTTAAAGTTAAGAATGCCTTTAGTTTCAGTAGAACCATGGTAGAGGGCAAAGAAATGCTTTTCTGTATAGTGCTATCATATTTCAAAGTAAGACTGCTAAACAATGTATTTTTATATATTTTAAACTGAGGATTCTGTTAAATCTCCAGGAATCGTAAGTATCAAATATTATTATTTGAAAAGTCAAAAAGAAGGACTTTCATGGCACCTTAAGTAAAATGGTGAGAAAGGTAGGAGGGCTTCCCTAAGACGCAAAGTCCTAGGGAAGCAGAGACAACAGAATCATTGCTGATTTTGTTGTCTCTGCTGTTGTGATGTTCACACTTCAAGGACTGTCAGCTATATAGCTATGGACTCACCAAGCCATGC
>NW_007175352.1:0-1518 GCF_000164805.1 Carlito syrichta
GTGTATTTTCCTAGGAGTTCAAAGTGACTCCTCCGCTATCGGGGAGATGGTCTATATGTACATTTGAGGTCTCCAAAAAAACCCCTCTGGCATTCAAAACTTAGATCTCTAGTTACCGAAGCAACTTCTTTAACCAACCAAATAAAGCACAGTGTCAGAATAACCCACTCGCTCCCAAAGATAAGATTTCTTGCTCTTTTTTCTGCTCCAATTTCACATCCAGTGATCTGATTTTGAAGGATTGTCAGGGTATTCAGTCAGTCCTGTTTCTCGTCAACTAAGGAGAACAGAGACTGAGGGAGAGCGTTGTCTGGCAGGAAGGATGCACTGCACGTTAAACTCGGCAACTCTTGCGTGAATTCTTATCACTGAAATACTAGTTAGGATCCGCAGTCAACTTTGGAAACAAGTTGAAAATGCAGCCTCCCTTATTGGGGAAGGAAGAGTCGGGGAAGGAAGGACACACTATTTACTCAGCTACTTCCTTGACCCAACCCTACTTTGAAGCGACCGACCTTCAACAGAATGCATTTCTAAAAAGACAAAAATAACAAAATTCCTAAAACCTCTATTTTTGGAACACATGGAGAAAACTAGGTAAGAAAATGAGCAAAATATAAATAGGAAAAGGTGGAAATGAAGCAATTTGGAGGCAGAGAAAACCAGAGTGCTTGTGTGGACAGCGATTTGATCCTCAAGGAGGAAGCCAGGCATTATTTTGTGTCCAGCTACCTGGTCTTCACTAAGTACCAAAAAATAGTTTCATAGACCCGATTAATAGGTGAATAAGGGTGGTGATAGAAGGGGCCTCGTGGCGCAACGGTAGCGCGTCTGACTCCAGATCAGAAGGTTGCGTGTTCAAATCACGTCGAGGTCAGTGTTTTTAGCCCGCTGGCGCCTGTGGCGGGAGTAACAATATATGAAGTTTATTTGGGGGAAGAATAAAGTATACGTACTCTGCTTCTCACAGGTTTGCATGCTCAATTAATTTAGCCTCCTCAAAAATACTTCCCATGCCTCTTCCCTTAAAAAAAAAACAAAACAGGTACACATAGTAATATGTTATTGTATTTTGGGATTTATTTCTGAGCTCATAGAGACGTTTTCACTGTTTTATTGCAAATATTCTGAATTATACTCTTCACCAATTCGTCCCTATAGTTAAACCTCGTCAACTTCTCTCCACGTTCACTTCTGTGCTGGCGGCCTCATCTCTCCATCCACACCTGTCTCCCACCTTCGGAAGCTTAGCAGATCTTCGGAAAGACGACTCTGGTTTGTGTGGATTACCCAAACTCACCTGCTTCAAACCTGGACCCGCTTTTCCATGCTAGAGGAAGGAGTTCCATAGCATATCGTTGGATCTGTGCAATGTCCCCACCCTGGCAAATCACGGAACAAGTCAGTTGATTTCCAGAGGCAGAAAAACTGAACGCAGTTACTTTGACAAATTGAGACTATAGGGAATGGACCATAACACCAGAGAAGGTTAGTCCCCTGGGTGCCAGATTCCGTGAA
>NW_007175353.1:0-852 GCF_000164805.1 Carlito syrichta
GAGTGAGACTCCAACTCAAAAAAAAAAAAAAAAAATCCATTCAAGATAGTGTGGTAATGGCACAAGGAAAGTCATACTGATCAAGGAAATACAGCAGAGATCCCAGGGAGAGTGAGTTCAGCAAAATAACAAAGTGAGCTGCTCTAAACACTCATCCTTCAGAGAAAAAGAAGCAAGAAACAAGAAGAATAATCAGGAACAACTTTGTCAAAATTCTTGAAAACCATCAAAGATTTACACCAACCATGTGTAAGAATCAATAAACCAGGGAAAAATCAATAAACCAGGGAAAAATCAATAAACCAGGGAAGAAAGCCTTGTGGACTTTTTACTTGCTTTTTCCCCACCCTTCTGTGACTTGCTTTCACTCTTGCAAACAGCAGCCTGAGTTCCGAGTGTGGGACTTTTGTCACTGATTTCCGAGGAAGCAGAGAAGATCTTGTCTGCAAATTATTACATTCTTATTTGCAATCTCTCTGGAGAATACCTGAAAATCTGAAGTGGGCTTTCTTCTATTTAGTCTAAGTCAGAAGCCAATTAGTAGAAAAAGTTGGCAAGAATTGCTTCAGAATTGTTTAAAATAAACATAAAGCCTATAGTCACTTGACAGAATAGAATACAGTTGACACATATAATAAGTCACTTAAAGTCCAAGAGAAAAAGCTGGAATAAAAACTTCTTTCAGAAATTAGGGTATCCCAAAACACTTAGATATACTGAGGAATTTATAAAGTCCTGCACATTCCTAGTGGGGGTAGGGGAGGTAGACACTGTCAGAAAAGACCTGAGAAGACCCTCATTTTCTTTTTTCTTTTTTCAGTTGGAGTCTCACTCTGTCGCCCAGACTGGAGG
>NW_007175354.1:0-700 GCF_000164805.1 Carlito syrichta
CAACCAGTTTTCCCACCACCATTTACTGAATAGGTTCTCTTCTCCCCACTGGTAGGTGGTGGGGGCTTTGTCGAAGGTGAGTTGGTTGAGGAATTGAGGTTTTGCTTCTGGAATCTCAATTCTGCTCCATTGATCAATATACCTGTTCCTGTACCAATACCAAGCTGTTTTGATGATTGTAGCTTTATAGTAAAGTTTGAAGTCTGGTATTGTGATACCACCTGCTTTGTTTTTTTTACTGAGGATTGTTCTGGCTATTCTTGGACGTTTGTGTTTCCATATGAATTCCTGTGTTGTTTTTTCTAGGTCTGAGAAGAATGTTGTTGGTAATTTAATGGGTATTGCATTGAATTTGTAGATTGCCTTAGGTAAGATGGACATCTTCACAATGTTGATTCTTCCGATCCATGAGCATGGAATATTTTTCCACTTGTTCGTGTCAGCTTTGATTTCTTTGAGCAGTGTTTTGTAATTTTCATTATAAAGGTCTTTCACGTCTCTGGTTAGGAAGATGCCAAGGTATTTCATTTTTTTTTGTGGCTATTGTGAATGGAATTGTGTTTTTTATTTGGGTTTCTGTTTGATTATTATTGGTGTAGAGAAATGCGATTGTCTTTTGTACATTTATTTTGTATCCTGAGACTTTGCCCAAGGCCTTTATCTTTGTAAGGGAGGCCTTTGACAGATTCTCTTTGGGTTT
>NW_007175355.1:0-717 GCF_000164805.1 Carlito syrichta
AGAGCAATCAGAGAAGAGGAGGCAATCAGAGGTATTCAAATAGAAAAGAGGCAGTCAAGTTATCTCTCTATGCAGATGATATGATGGTGTACCTCGAAAACCCAAAGAGAATCTGTCAAAGGCCTCCTTACATTGATAAAGGCCTTTGGCAAAGTCTCAGGATACAAAATAAATGTACAAAAGACAATCGCATTTCTCTACACCAATAATAAACAAACAGAAACCCAAATAAAAAACACAATTCCATTCACAATAGCCACAAAAAAAATGAAATACCTTGGCATCTTCCTAACCAGAGACGTGAAAGACCTTTATAATGAAAATTACAAAACACTGCTCAAAGAAATCAAAGCTGACACGAACAAGTGGAAAAATATTCCATGCTCATGGATCGGAAGAATCAACATTGTGAAGATGTCCATCTTACCTAAGGCAATCTACAAATTCAATGCAATACCCATTAAATTACCAACAACATTCTTCTCAGACCTAGAAAAAACAACACAGGAATTCATATGGAAACACAAACGTCCAAGAATAGCCAGAACAATCCTCAGTAAAAAAAACAAAGCAGGTGGTATCACAATACCAGACTTCAAACTTTACTATAAAGCTACAATCATCAAAACAGCTTGGTATTGGTACAGGAACAGGTATATAGATCAATGGAGCAGAATTGAGATTCCAGAAGCAAAACCTCAATTTCTCAACCAACTC
>NW_007175356.1:0-1318 GCF_000164805.1 Carlito syrichta
AAGCCTGCTATACATAGTACTATGATAAATTTTTTTTGTTCTATTCTTTAGACATACATTCCAATTTGTGTGGATTTTATATTTTAAAAGTCATATTTTGATGTATATTCAAATTATATTTTAGGCACATACATTTAATTGGTCAAATGGCCTTTACCAGCAAAAAATTTAAAGCAGCTTAAAGGATATGTAAAGCTATCAATACTAACAATTTAATGGTACCAACTTCTAATTGTATGACGCTCTTAAAATTTTTTTAAGTATGCTCACACAAATTTCAGGATCATAAGATACCTGCACCTTAGTTAAAAAGTTCAATGATAGGCCAGACGTGGTGGTTCATACCTGTAATCCTCACACTTTGGGAGGCCAAGGTAGAAGGATTACTTGAGTCCGGAATTCCAAAACAGCTTGGGCAACATAGTGAGACATTGTCTCTACAAAAAAATTAGCCAGGTATGGTGACATGTACCTGTAGTTCCAGCTACGTGGGAGACTGAGGTAGAAGGATTGCCTGAGCCCAAGAGGTTGAGGCTGTGGTGAACCATGATTGTGCCACTGCACTTCAGGCTAGGCAACAGAGTGAGATCCCAACTCAAAAAAAAAAAAAAAAGCCCCAAAATGTTTACTTTTGGAAATACATATCACATGCTAGATAATATAAATAAGTCTAGGTATCTCCTTTCCTTAACAACAAAGTTTCTGGAAAGACTATCGCCATTAACCGTTATTACTTCTAACTTCCTGTGGTAGGATGAATCACGGTTCCCCAAAGATGTCTACACTTGGGTCCTGTGACTATTACCTCACACAGTACAAAGGGCTTTGCAGATGGAATTAAGGTTGCTAAGTCTTCGATTTAAAATAGGGAGAACTGCATGGCTTATCCAGGTGGACCCAAGGTAATTGCAGGGGCCTTTAACAGTGGAAGAAGAAGGAGAGAGAGATGAGAAGACGACATCCCAAGGGGAGAGGGACTTCTTTCACCAAGGGGGGCCTTGGAGATGGAGGACAGGGTCCATGAGCCAAGGATGGAGGGCCTCCAGAAGCTGAAAGCAGCCCTTAGCCGACAGTCAGTCAGGAAGCAGAGACTGCAGTTTTCACAGCGAGGAACTGAATTGTGCCACCAACCTGAATAAGCAAGGAAGCAGGTTTTCCCAGAGCCTCCAGTAAGGCGTGCTGTCCACCGATACCTTGACCTTAGCTTGGTGAGACCTGTCAGAATTCCGGCCCATAAGAACTGTTGCCTAAGCTGCTTCATTCGTGGTGAGTTGTTACGGCAGCAAGGAAAAAGTCGTATTCTTGGGGGGGGGGGGGT
>NW_007175357.1:0-937 GCF_000164805.1 Carlito syrichta
TTCTTCCAGACAGTAGTCTAACAACAAAGGATTTCCATTTCCTGATGTTCTCACGCATTGTATGCATATTAGCAAATATCTGTCACTGTTCACCATGATCTACCTGACAGATGCCGTCTTGTTCATGTCATACTGCAAAGACCACACCCAGAATGTTTATACAATGCATCCCCTTACTAATCAAGACACATCAGTCCTGGCTGTTAACCTCTCATTTCACAATTAGTCATTTATGTCCTGGGCATTTGTGTATGTATGCGCACACACAAAGATATTCAACTCTTTTATTCTATTTAGGTCTAAGAGATACTGGGCAAGTCATTTTTCTATTTCCAAACCTAGATTCCTTATACCAACATGTCAAATTTGTAGTGAGGCTTAATTGATAGAAGTGACACTCCAGGAAGAGTACCCAGCACACAGAGAAAGTGTATTAACTGTGGTTTCCTCACCACAAGCACCCACATTGATTTTCACCAACCCTGACCTGTCTGTGTGTTCATGTATGTCCTGGGGCCAATAGTTTCCACTCCTGGGATACTTGGGGGGAAATGTATGGGTGAGTGTCCAGGCCTGCATCTCCCACAATAGTCTGCTTTGGTCAATTGTGTATTATTTTTAGCGTAAGATTCAGATTGAAAAAAATGAATTCTAGAACTTAATTTTGGTTTGATCTACACTATAACTTGCTTCAGGAAAGAGGAAATGTCTTATACTTTTTTTGTCATTTCCTCGTGTAGATCATAGGATAGTATATGAAATTGAGGATCAATGAATCTCCAACCAGTGATGGACTAAAAGCTCCTTGTGGCTCTCAATCTTGCAGCAGAGCCATTTTCCCAGCAATTATAGTCACCGCAACCACATATGACCTGCCCAAAGATGGGCCATCTACTCTTCTTGTAGAAGATCAACACAGTAAATTGTTTTCTGAGAA
>NW_007175358.1:0-759 GCF_000164805.1 Carlito syrichta
CACACGATTCTTCAGCGGCAATACGATGCAACAGCAGCTATGACCAATATGGAGAAGGTGCCACCGACGTGCAGCAGGAGGACACGAAACCCCAAATGGCCTTTGTCCGCCCACTGACGTCCTATTCATCCCTCCTCTCCTCCGCAAGGTAGTCCCTCACCTGCTCACTAGAATTATCTACCCCTCCCCTGTGCCCTCCACTAATACCTAGACTATGGAATTAATTTCCTTCTCTCTGTGCATGATGGTACATCTCTGTTCACTGAACAAATTAAAACAAAAAAGGACGGCTATACACGATAGAAAATTTGGGAGCTGATTTAGGAAACTATTATATATTTAGGAAACTATTTATAACCTGTTTTTGGGGAAAAAAATACCTGCTGGGCTCAAGCTAATTTCTTTTCTTTTCTTTTTTTTTCTAGAGACAGAGTTTTGCTCTGTCACCCAGGTTGGAGTGCAGTGGTGCGATCCTAGCTCACTGCCGCCTTAAACTGCTAGACCAAAGTGATCTTCCCACCTCAGCCTCCTGAGCAGCTGGAACTAGAGGCCCATACCACTACACCTGGCTATTAAAAAATTTTTTTTTTGGAACTGGCATCCAATTCCTGTATTAAACTGACAAGCTTCTGCAAAGCCAAAGAAACCATCAAGAGAGCAGGGAGACAGCCTACAGACTGGGAAAAAGTATTTGCCAACTCAGGTCTGACAAAGGCTTAACATCTTGGATCTACAAGGAACTCAAATGTGCTGAAAAGA
>NW_007175359.1:0-461 GCF_000164805.1 Carlito syrichta
TCTGTCTGAAAACTGTGCAGCCGGAGGGTGCCACCTGCTGGCCTCTGGGCAGAGGCTGGGGAGGACAGGGCGATCGCTGGGCTCTCAGCTACCCCTGGCCGGAGGACTGAGAATCTTCTCCACGCTGGCTCAGCCGCCAGCATCCATGGCTTCTGCAGCAGCAGCTGGGGGAGGCCTGCTTTCTTGGGGACGGCGCCCCTAACCGAGTCTTGGGTGGTCAGCATCCTGAGGACCACGGTGCAGGGAACGGAGTCGAGCTTCAGACCACAAATGGCAGTATGAGCCAGGCAGGAGGCGGGAGGGAGTCGGCTCCAGCAGCAGGGATGCCCACCCCCCCAGGGATGCCCATGTTCCCCGGGAGTCCCCATCCCAACCCCAGGGTTGCCCACGGCCTCCCAGGGGTCTCCATCCCCACTAGGGATGCCTACCCTTCCCCACTCCCCCCCCCCCCCCCCCCCCCC
>NW_007175360.1:0-737 GCF_000164805.1 Carlito syrichta
CCCCAGTGTAGCCCTCCAGTAACCCGAACCAAGGCCACACCGGTTGCCCTAGCAGTTTACTAATATTGATTTAAACTCTATAAAGGGACAAACTCTTTTGGCTATATATTTTATCTACCAGTCAGCACCAGATATTAGGCGCAAACTCCAAAAATTAAAAAAGGGCCCACAAACCCCTCAATTAGAGCTATTAGACATGGCCTCTAAAATCTTTAACATCCAAGAGGAGGAAAGAATACAGGACCACCAACATAAGCAGTAAGCACTTCAGCTTTTATCTACCCCTTTAGCAGAAAAAGCCACCACTGATAATCTTCCACCCCAGATGGTCAATAGCAGAAGGAGTACACAACCTCCTTCCCAGGTTTGTTTCTGATGCCACCAAAATGGGCATATGGCCTAAGACTGTCAATCCCTGCCCACCAGCAAAACCCTGTCCCAAATGCAAACAGCACGGACATTGGGCTCATGATTACCTCATTCGCCTAGCTGGAGGAAAGCACATGGCCCAGAGGCTTGCTGCAATTAAGGGACACCAGGCATCTTACACGATCTCAAAAGGGGATCTCTTGGGCTTGCTCCAGTCAGATTGACTCTCCCTTAACTTGGTAGCCCCAATGTCTTCGGAACAAACTATTAAGCCAACTGAGCCTAGGGTGGAAATATCAGTAACTGGCAGGTTATATCATGTGTTATTAATATGGGGGCTACATGCTTAGCTCTACTTAAATTTCCTG
>NW_007175361.1:0-957 GCF_000164805.1 Carlito syrichta
AATCACATAATGATATTTGGTAATTTGCCTTTTTACTATTGCAAAGCTGGCTTATTAGTCAAAACAATAATTATATTTGAGACAAAGATTTCCAGGCTCTTTCCTACATAATCTGAAAAATGTTAATTTACCAAAAAAAAATTTTTGAAACTGCACCTACCTAAAAATAAGGCATTATCTTTAAAAAAAAATGTTTTCCCAAACATTTTCAACTGTCTTGACAGCTCAAATGTCACTTTCCCCACAAACCCACAAACCTTTGTTTTAATGATGAATGTGTTCTAAAGAAAACCACTGCAGAAGAGTGCTAGAACTGGTGTTTGATTTGAAGCTGTAATCATACATCACTGTTCCCCAAACTGTTATACTCAGCTGACAGAGAAAGCTGTGAAGGAACTGGAAAGTTTCTAAACAGGGATGTTTTTCTAGTAGCAGAGTGTTAAAGAACTTGTATGAGGAACAGTGTCTGAAATCAAACCACACTTCTTACTATTGAAAAGTCACATACTTTGGCCCAAGTAACCGCTAAATGATCTCAGATGTACCTCATGAGAGAAAGTCACAATATGAGAGGCTTACCAAGGTCATTTGCAAAAACCAGATACTATGTCTTCCCCCAAGACCCAAGCGTTTAGTATCTGCAAAGTGCAGGAGACCATAGTTGCAGCTCTGGCTTTGGACTTGAACGCTGCATTGCTTGAACAAACTAGTTATCTCCCTCTGGGCCTCAGTTTCCTTGTCAGTATGTTGAAACAATAATTTCTGCCCTGCATACCTCACAGTGTTGCTTTGAGGATCCAGTGAGGATATGAAAACCACATCTCAGGTTCCATCCACATTACTCGAGTTCTAAAATAATGTCCTTTCCTTCCACATTCCCATTTGTTTATACTTGCAGTTTTCTTTGCCTGGAATCCAGGCATTCTGCTCTTCTTACCAGCTCTACCCTAGGCTTTC
>NW_007175362.1:0-897 GCF_000164805.1 Carlito syrichta
CTCTGAGACAGTTCCGCCATAAACGTTTCCCTGTCCTCTGGGCTATGTTAGGTCTGCCTTTATGTTCTTCCAAAGAAGCTCTTGGAGAACCTTCCCCAAATTTAAATGCATTCTGGATATGAGTGGCTCAAGGGCAGAGCTATTTCCAGTGATATATCTTAGCACTTAAAAAATGAGATTTCTCAAAGAACCGAGTATCACATGTTCTCACTCATAAGCAGACCTAGAACAACTATCATAATATTATAAGAAAGGAATTGGCAATAGTGGGGAACTGCTAGAGGAGGGTGGGGGCAAGATTGGCAGTAGTGGGAAACTGCCAGTGTGGGGGGGGCCACACCTCATCAACAAGGGTACTTGCATAATAAACATTTGTATACCTACCCCTGAGTTGTACCCCACGAATTTAAAATAAAAAATGTTTAAAAAAGAAAATGAGGCTTTTTTCAGGAAACCTATGTACTATCTTCAGACTAAAATCACAGATGACATTAAAATAACTTATAGTTGTTATAAGTGCTTTCTTGTGAAACATCAAAGAAAAAAACTGATGGCATTAAAACTAAAATGATTTGCATATGTAAACTTTTGCTAAAGTGATTTTAGTCACATAAGTACACAATTGTATTTGCTTTCTGTTCTGCTCTAGATAGAAATCTGCATAAAGTTATAATTTTACAAGGTTTTCAGGGACTTTAAAGATAATCTATTGCCACCAAATAGCAGATATATGACATTCCACAACAAACTCCCCAGCAACTGTTTGATCATGTGCACTTATAAAACACCATTGTTGAAGGACTCAATTTCTCAAAGATGAACCAATCACAGGTCCAAGCACTTCCACTGCTTAGTAGGTTTTTCTTGAACAAATCAAAATCTGTCCTCCTGAAGAAC
>NW_007175363.1:0-676 GCF_000164805.1 Carlito syrichta
ATTACAGGCATGTGCTGCCACACCCGGCTGATTTTTTGATTTATTGTAGAGATGAGGTCTCGCTGCCCAGGCGGGTCTCGAACCCGCGGGCTCAGGCAATCCACTCACCTCAGCCTCCCAAAGGCACGGGATTACAGGCTGAGCCACCGAGCCCAGCTCACATTTCAAATTAAATAATTTTTCCAAACAACTTGAGAGTTAGGCTCTATTTTTCTTTTTATCAGAAAAATAAATAGAACATAAACACCCAGTACTAACTTCCTTTATATTTCAGGCAGAAAACTACAAAAATGAGAGATGTTAGGAAATAAGAAAGATCTGAATATAATGTATAGCCAGACAATTAAAATTGGTGGTGATAGTGGTAGGGTGAATCTAAATGAAAGATTAATTGGCTGTAATTAAAATGTATACTCAATGGCACTTCCATCAAAATGTTAACAAAAATCATGTGATTGATGTGAAGAAGCACTAGAAATAAGTGTAATAAAAATCTGAGTACACGGTAAAAAAAATAATTTTTCCTATTTCTTCCTAAAAGTCTACATGTAAATATAGATTTCTTATTTTTAGTGGTGACAAATTCAATAGATAAATTCAGGGATGGAAAATAACACAATTATTAATTTAGCATAATTTTGTGGCATAATTTTCATTTAAAAAATTAACAATTTTA
>NW_007175364.1:0-433 GCF_000164805.1 Carlito syrichta
ACATACCTCAAAAATAGTAAAAAGCCATCTACGAGAAACCCACAGCCAGCATACTCCTAAATGGACAAAAAATTGGAACCATTTCCCAAAAAAACTGGAACAAGACAAGGATGCCCACTCTCACCCCTCCTGTTCAATATAATAAAAGAAGTCCTGGCTAGAGCAATCAGAGAAGAGAAGACAATCATGGGTATCCAAATAGGAAAAGAGGAAGTCAAGTTATCTCTCTTTGCAGATGATATGATTGTGTACCTTGAAAACCTAAGAGAATCTGTAAAAACCTCATTACACTGATAAAGGCCTTTGGCAACTTCTCAGAATATAAAATAAATGTGCAAAAGATAATCACATTTCTTTACACCAATAATAAACAGAAACCCAAATAAAAACCACAATTCCATTCACAATAGCCTCAAAAAAATGAAATACCTTG
>NW_007175365.1:0-903 GCF_000164805.1 Carlito syrichta
GGGGGAAGCAAACGAGTGTGCCAACAAATAGAGAGGGAGGCCTATACTGAAACAGATAAAAACAATAGACCACAGCTACAGTCGAACCAACTCTCATACAAACAAAAATAAAACATATAGTGATGCTAATATACAAGCTAACCAACCACCTTGTTAGTGTACTGCTCCTCTATACAAAGATATGGTTTACAGAGAGAAGAAAAGAGAAGAAAAGGAAAAGGGAAAAAGAAAAAAGGGAACAATACAGTAGGAATAGAATTAAGTCATTAGACTGATAGAATCAATGAAGCACACTCTGAGACCTTTCGTTTAAGTCCAATGTCCTTTCAGGTCTGATTTCTAGTTTTCTTTTCAAGCTGGTAAATTAGTTTGCAGTTAGAGTCAGTTGCCCCTGATCTGCTGTGAAGGACAGTTCAGATTACCCTCCGTTCAGCACTCTGGTCTATGTCTTTATCAAGCTTGTTTCTCCCGTTTCAGTGTTATTACTTTGAATCGCCAGCAGGTGGTGCTATCTCATCTGCTCTCCCCAGAGGGGGTGGGGCCAGACAGGAACAAGATGGTTGCCTGCCTCCCAGCAGGCAACAGGAGCCCCACGCCGGGCGGGCAGGACAGTCTCGGACGCAGGAGTGGTGGCAGCGATCCCAGCAGATCTTCCCTGAAGCGGTTCGTTGTGGATCTCCTCGGGCCACGTGGTGAGATATGCTACCCCTCCCAGAGGCCGCGGTGGCGGTGGCGCTGGCGCCGGCAGCGGCGGTGGGGGGGAGGGGGGCGGCGGCGGTGGTGGCGGGACCCTTTGGAATGCAGTCAAAACTGTTCAGTCGTTCCGATGGCAGCGGTCGAGCTCTGTCTGTAGAGCAGGCTGCGATGCTGGGGTCCCCAGCCCCTCCGGGCGAGAGTCAGAGA
>NW_007175366.1:0-1646 GCF_000164805.1 Carlito syrichta
GCAACTGTCTTTTGCACATTTATTTTGTACCCTGAGACTTTGCCAAAATCCTTTATCAGTTCAAGGAGGTTTTTGACAGATTATCTTGGATTTTCAAGGTATCATAATGTCAGCAAAGAGGGATAACCTAACTTCCTCTTCTCCTATTGTATACCCCGGAATACCTTCTCTTGTCTGATTGCTCTAGTTAGGACTTCCAATATATGTTGAACAGGAAGGGTGAGAGTGGACAGTCTGTGTCATGCTCCTATTTTCAGGTGAAATGCTTCTAATTTTTATCCATTTAGCAATATGTTGGCTGTGTGTTTATTATGGATAGCTCTTACTATTTTGGGTATGTTCTCTCTATGCCTACGTATTCAAGGATTTTTTTTTATCAAGAATGACTTCTGGACTTTATTGAATGCTTTTTCTGTGTCTAATGATGTAATCATGTGGTTCTTGTTTTTACATCTGTTGTTGTATTTAATTATATTTATGATCTTGCAGATGTTGAACCTGCCCTGCATCCTGGGGGTGAAGCCTGCATGGTCATGGTGTACGATTTTTGAGATGTGTTGCTGGATCCAATTTGCTGGAATCTTGTTTTGCATCTGTATCTGTGTTCATCAAGGAAATTGGCCTGATTATTTTCTTTCTTTGTTTGAGCTTTACCTGGCTTGGGTATCAATGTGATGTTCGCTTCATAAAATGATGTGGGGAGAGGTCTGACTTTCTTGATTGCCTGGAGTACTTTCAATAGGATTGGGATCAGTCCCTCCTTGTACGTTTGTAGAATTCTGCTGGAAAGCCATCTGGTTCAGGGTTTTTCTTTTTGTACGTAGTTTTCTTATGATGAAGTCAATTTCTTGGGTTGTTATTGGTCTTCTTTAGGGTCTCAATTTCTTCTTATTTCAATCTGGGGAGGTTGTGTGATGCCAGAAACTCCTCCATTTCATTTAAGTTTTCAAGTTTGTTTCCATACAGATGTGTGTCGGTGACCTGCACTGACCAGAGGGAGGGTTAGGACCGCACCGGTGAATCAGAACGGAGAGAAGAAAACTACTCGGAGGCAGCTCTTCTGGGAACAGTCTGGCCAAGACCGAAGCCGATTTTATTCAAACCTTTTCCAACTTATATACCATTTTCTATACCCTCCAGCAATGTGATAATCACTCACTGGGGGCGTACAAGTTTCGTGCTTTACAAACTATGCATCACAAGACCACCACGAGATCTGCAATTTCCAAGCAAACAATTCAAATTCCATGATGCCTGCCGTGCTTACATCAAGGTCACAGGTGCACAATTTCAATACAAATCGTTCAAAGTGTTTTCCATAATGTTCAACGAATCATTCATATTATACTCTTTGCTCTATACCCTGATTAATACAAAAAACTTTCCTGAGTTAACTCTAGGTTCAATCCAAGTTCACTGATTCCCAATATTTTTAACAATTAATATTATCAACTTAACACTATACTATTAACCTATTACAATTTAACATAACGCCTTATAACTCAGTTAAAACTTATTCTTAAACTACAAAACTTTACTATAATTCATGTTTCATATGTCTAAACTTTAATTTTCATATGATCTAGTATTGGACTTTAATACTATGCTATATCCTATTAAGCTAATACCTTATCGTTAATTCTTTT
>NW_007175367.1:0-841 GCF_000164805.1 Carlito syrichta
TTCAGAATGCTTCCATCAGAGTCCATAGGGTCTAGAATTCTTTTTTTTTTTGAGTTGGAGTCTCACTCTGTCCCCCTCTCCCGGCCACCGCAGCCTCGACCTGCTGGGCTCTGGCAATCCTTCCGCCTCAGCCTTCTGAGTAGCTGGAATTACAGGCATGCGCTACAACGCCCGGCTGATTTTTTGATTTATTGTCGAGATGAGGTCTCGCTGCCCAGGTGGGTCTCGAACCCGCGGGCTCAGGCAATCCACTCACCTCAGCCTCCCAAAGGCGCGGGATTACAGGCTGAGCCACTGAGCTCTGCTGGGTCCAGAATTCTTAACTAGTTTTTTAGTTCAGAATTTCTTTATCATTTGGTATCCTAACTTTGTTTATCTCGTCCATATGTGGCACAGGCTCAAGACTCCTGTCCTACTCACAACTCAGATTGACTGGCTCATCTCATGCTTAACAAAGCAGATTTTTCTGGTTACAGCTCATAGGCTTGGAAATCGTTTTTTTTTTTTTTCTTCTCTTTCTCTCTCTTTGCCTTATGACTAACCTCTGCTTGCCCAAACATTAAAACTCCAGTCCCTAAGATGTATATATGATCCTGGTATTCCTGAGGGTGATAGAGACTTTACCTATGACTTGACTTTTTAAAATAATTTCCCTCTTTTATGACATTCCCTGTGGAAACTTTACTTCTCTCCTTTTGATGGCAAGTAGCTCTTTCAGACTTTTAAGAAGTTATTTAACTCCAACATACCATGTATTTTTAACCAGAAGGGAAGTGCTTATATGTGCTTAGACCACCACTTTGCCTGGAACACCTGGAGGATTCTATTATTATTCCCAGTT
>NW_007175368.1:0-495 GCF_000164805.1 Carlito syrichta
TAAAACTTAATTAATGACTCAAAGTAAAAAACCTTGTTAAACATAACCAGAGCCTAATAATTTTTGTCAACCCTCATATATATGTATATTGATTATATAAACTTGCATGATATTACATTTACCAATTACATTTTCTAATACATGGATAAAACAATTATCATGTCTAGAATAGCACTACCAGCAACTCTTTTCAAAACAGTCCCAAATTACAGTCCTTGAAGTGCTTCAAGAAAGTTTCCAGGTGCATACTTCTCCACGTATCAGGAGTTTTCTCTGGGGTTACTATGATCTTCAAAGCTTTGTAATTGCCTTTCCTGTCAGGTGTCTTTATTACTCTTCTCTTATCCTGCAGTGTTTATTTCTAAAGAAAACTCAAAAGAAACTTTTAGTGATATTTCCCAGGCCCCCAAGGCTGCTTTCTGTATTTAATTAATTTATCATAAAAGTATCCAACTAGTATATTATGAATTAAGTGAAAACCCACTCTATAAATGG
>NW_007175369.1:0-752 GCF_000164805.1 Carlito syrichta
GCAGCGAAATTCATGATTTTGTTCTTTTTTATGGCTTGCGTAGTATTCCATCGTGTATATGTACCACATTTTTTTAATCCAGTCCTCTTTTGATGGGCAGCATGGTTGTTTCAGGTTCTTGCTATTGTGAACAATGCTGCGATAAACATACGTGTGCAGGTATCTTTTTTATAGAGTGATTTGTGTTCTTCAGGGTATATTCCCAGTAGGGGGATTGCAGGGTCATATGGAAGGTCAATTTTTAGAGCTTTTAGGAATCGCCACACTGCTTTCCACAGAGGTTGCACTAGTTTACACTCCCACCAACAGTGTAGAAGTGTTCCCTTTTCACCACACCCTCTCCAGCAGCGTTATTTTTTGAGTTGTTGATAATTGCCATTCTGACTGGAGTTAGGTGGTATCTCAGTGTGGTTTTGATTTGTATCTCCCTGATGATTAGTGAGGTTGAGCATTTCTTCATGTGTTTGTTGGCTGCTCGAATGTCTTCTTTTGTGAAGTGTCTGTTCATGTCTTTTGCCCATTTTATAATGGGGTTGTTTGTTTTCTTCTTTTCAGTACGCTTCAGTTCCTTGTAGATCCAGGATGTTAAGCCTTTGTCAGACCTAGAGTTGGCAAATACTTTTTCCCAGTCTGTGGGCTGTCTCCCTGCTCTCTTGATGGTTTCTTTGGCTTTGCAGAAGCTTGTCAGTTTAATAAGGTCCCATTTGTCTATCTTCTCTCCTAAGTCCTGTGGGTTTCGGGTTTTGTACAGG
>NW_007175370.1:0-1774 GCF_000164805.1 Carlito syrichta
AATCATCAGTGTCTGACCTTTAGAATAGAATTTGGCCACAAGAAATAAGCATATCAGGAGCAGAAATCAGAGATAGACCATACTGTTTTACTTTAGAGAGGTCCCAGTCAGACAGGAAGAGAAGCAGGGAAGGCTCACCCTGGCCAGTTCTGAGGGATTGTGGGAAAAAGGAACCAGGCAATATGGAAGGGGAGTAGATAACCGGCCACATGTCAGGTCAGTTGAAGGGAACAAGGGCAGAAGAGCTCTTGCTTCACTTTCCACATGGGTATTGGGGGACATGGATATGTGAGGATCCTTTGCTGACGTGGTCATGTCCAATTAGGTGAGGAGAGAGTTAGAGGGAGGGCAGAGGGTTGCTGAATTTCTTTGGGTTTCCAAGTGGCTACGCCGAGTTGTGAGCCAGGGAGTCTGCTATAAAAAGGGTGGGTTAGCTCTGCACCATACCAGGCCCTAAGTGTTAGTTACCCAGGCCAGAGGGCAGGATAAAACATGTGGCAGATGCTCAGTGGGGTCTGCAACTTGGCAAGGACCCAAGGAAGCCAAGATGGTGGGGAGGTCGCTATGGCTCTTACCAAGCTGAGTGGAAATAGACCTTGGATTCACAGCTGCAGATGCCAGCAGTAGATGCTTAGTGAATACAGGTAGCTTGGATGGGACCAGCTGTCACCCAGTGGGTGCCAGGCCACCCATTCTGCAGATGGCACTAGTGAGGAACTAGAGCAATCTGCACATTCCTAAGGACTCTGTCATTCTGTCCCCTGAGCTCCTGTAAGTCTACCTCTTTCCAGAGGGAGAAACAGGAGTGAAGGTGATGGGAGGGTGGTGGGTGAATACACTAAGAATGTCCAAACAATTGTCCCCTAAAACTGAGCATTATCTAAAGGGACTGTTGAAAGTGTTGAATCAGACTAAGGTGTAAGCTGGTTGGACATTTAATCTTCTCTTTAGCAGGTGGGTCTCATGAAGATAACAGACAATGAACAAATAAAGAGGTTTCATTCTCTCTGGACATCAAAGTTTATAATCCACTTATGTCTAAAATAGACTGGGGAGAAAAAACTTTCCAAAAATATTTAACAAAGAACTAATATCCTTAGTAAGAAAAAGACCTAACAGTAGAAAATGGGGAAAGTGTTAAAATAGGCAGTTCATAGAAGATAATTAGAATGGTCTATACTCTGGTTGACCAGATGCCTCCTGATTGAACATTCACATGAATTCTCTCATTTAAGAAAAAATCTAACAGAGAGTCCTCCGGAAAATCTAACAGAGAGTCCTCCGGAAGAGATCTCCAGAGGCACAGAATCTAGTGGCAGCTCTGGAACAGATTTCTTCAGTGACCTTGGGTATAGACTTTCAGTGCCTTTTTCTCCATCTAAAACTTAAGGAGGACGAGACCTACTTTCTCCATGTCTCACTGAAATGTGATCAAGATTAATGACCTAACACAGAAAATGTTTCCAGCACCTTGAAAGACCGGGCACATTATTCATTGCCTGAATCTATAAATCTGGTAAAAATCAGTCTAATTCACTTGTCAGGAAAAATGCTCACTTAAAACCATACCATTTTAGAACTCGGTGTTTAAAAATTATCTAATTCAGTATTTTTCAAAATGTCCTTCAGACTGATAGTATTATCTCAGACTTAGGGAATTGGTCAACTCTTAGAGTGTAAATACAGAGTGTACCACAAAAAATGTACACACATATTAAGAAAGGAAAAACTATTTTAAAATTGTAACACTCAATGTATACAACAACAAAAAATG
>NW_007175371.1:0-589 GCF_000164805.1 Carlito syrichta
TTCATTCAGACACCCTGTTGATAAGAGGTGTTTTCCCAGCCCCAGACAGATATTTGCTACTGTTAATCCCCTCCCCCTCCCTCCCATATATCAGGACCTTGGCAGGCATGCATTCTGTCCGGTCCCTGGGATATACCAGTCTTCTCCTAGGACCTTGGGTGAGTAGGTCTGTTGCCAGGAAAACGGTCTGCTTCAGCATCTGCCGTTGGGTCCGAACCTGTTAGAGGGTGTACAGGATTGTGGCTTCTGTTGCGTCCCTGGATAGGCAAGACTGGCCTCAAACTACAGCTAAAGGGGACTAGAACTGAGTCACAGAGTCAGTGCAGGGTTATTGTCAGACCTAGATCTAGAGACGTACCTTTAGTAGTATGGAAACATGTGCTTCTTTTTGTGTTCCAAGGTCAGAAGAATTTACCCCGGATTGTGACTGAGCAGGGCAGAACTCGGATCATGGGGGTGATCAGATTAAAGTCTAGAAGTCTGCTTCTGGGAGCACCAACAGGCACTTCTCCCACCAGATCCTTGGAGGAGAAAGACTATTCCCCAGAACACTGCTGGGAGAGACTAGAGCCATGTCACGGGCTGCTGC
>NW_007175372.1:0-2327 GCF_000164805.1 Carlito syrichta
AAAAACTTTGTGGAATGCTCAGATTTAAAGGAGAAAAGGAAAAAGAACAGGAAAATAGATTTGAGGACGAGTAAGGAAAAAAGGAGGGTGTAATGTTACAAAAAAAGTAAGTATATAATTTTGAGGAAAAGAATTTAGTCTTAGTACCAAATGCTGAAGAAAACTAGAATAGAGCGAAAACTCAGAGAATTTTTTTTTTTTTTTGAGTTGGAGTCTCACTCTGTCGCCCAGACTAGAGTGCAGTGGTAGCTCCCTGCCACCGCAGCCTCGACCTGCTGGGCTCCGGCGATCCTTCCACCTCAGCCTTCCAAGTAGCCGGAATTACAGGCATGCGCTACCATGCCCAGCTGATTTGGTCTTGAACCCACGGGCTCAGGCAATCCGCTCACCTAAGCCTCCCAAAGGCGCGGGATTACAGGCTGAGCCACTGAGCCCGGCTGACTCAGAGAATTATTAATGGCAGTTATAAGGTTATACGTGATCTTGTCAGTAAGCGTCCAGAGAGTAGATAGAGCAAAATCCAGATTAATGATTTGAGAAGTGATGAGGGAAGATTGTTCAGAAGTTTAACAGGGAAGGAAAGGGAGCGATGACACCTTAGCTTGAAGGGAAGCCAGTCAAGAGAAGGGTTTTGCTGGTTTTTTCCAACCCTTTTATTTTAGATAGAGGATTTTAGCTTGTTACAGTGGGTCAGGAAAAAGAGGAGGGGTTCGGGAGGAGCTTCAATGATGTAAGGAAATAGGAAGAGAGCAAGATCCTAGAGGAACTGAGATAGGATATTAAGAGCAGAAGTGGTTGGTGAGCCTTTGACAGGCATAAGGATGTTTGCCACATTCCTTCAGGTAGTTTGTAGGTTTATATTGGATAGTGTCTTCTCAAGGAAGTGGCAGGAAAGCTCTGTTAGTGTGAGAGAATTGAGATTGGTAAGGGGTGGGGATAGCCACTGGAGAATGAGCGTATCAATCAGGCGTAACAGAATTGTTGAATAGTACTGCAAGTGTAGCTGAGGAGGGGAAATCATCATTCTTTATTGACAGACTGGAATGAGGGAGAGAGAGGCTACATAGCTTATATAAGGAATAACTGACTCTATAGTAATAAAGAGAGTTGCAGAGTTTTGAAATTTTACAGGTAGAATGGTTCTGACCAAAAACCAGTTGCAAGGAATTGCAGTGTTTGAGGGTTGTAAGGTAGAATAGAACCAATGTTTTATTTATCCTTCTATGAACATCTAAATTGGTTAATTACAGTATTGGCTTAGTCTTCTTTACCTTATAGAGTATAAAAGATAGATAAAAGCTGTATGTGAGGGACACTGCATAGCCATGTACTGCCCCTACAATTATGATATCTATTGTTTCCACAGGAAGAGTATGTTCTTGTTTTTGTAGATAGATCATAAGAAATTTTGAAAGTATGTGGAATTGGCCATAATAGTAAAACTAATATTGTTGTTTGTTTTCAGTGGTTACTGCAGCTTCTTTTCACACTAAAGACTCTAACAGAAAACCTTTAACCAAAAGTCAACCCTGTCTGACATCATTTAATTCTGTGGACATTACTTCCTCTAAAGCAAAAAAAGGAAAAGAGAAGGAAATTGCAAAACTAAAACGACCCACAGCACTTAAAAAGGTAAAGCAAAATCTGGAGCTGTTTATTTTACAGCATAAATAAGAGTTTAAATCTGTTTTGAAAAAGTAGTTGTGGTAGTTTAGCTAGTGAATTGTCTCACCTTTATGATGACTAGTTAATTTGAAGTTTGGTATATCATCTGCATTCTGACTATCTTTCAGTGTAGAACAATGAATTATTTTTATAAGATTAAAAAAAATAGTTAAACATTTAATATCCAAAAACACTAGACTCGAGGAATCAGAAGCCGTGGGTTTCGGTATTAACTTTATTGCTTACTGTGTGTGAGAGTTGTAGGGAAACATCTTTACCCTCATTTTTCTCATCTCTAAATTTCAGGATCGGAATGAGGTCATTCATGTCCATATAACTGAAAACTGAAATATAAATCAAATGTAGCTGTATGACTTGGTTTCCGAACTTAAACTTACCAATTGTTTTTTAAGCTTTCTAGTTTGTCACTCAGGATTTGAGAATGAAACACTTGTGATTTGATAGCTGTATATTCTATTGCATAATTGCCTCCCTTCATTTTGTATACTTTTTTTTTCAAGTACTCTAACTTACAGTGCCTAAAATTACATTTACCTTTTTACTGGTCAGCCAAACTCTTCAGATCCAGGTCTTAGTGAACTACTATACTGTGATATAGCATACATTGTAATCTTTCTGTATATAGTTGAAGAGCAATCAAT
>NW_007175373.1:0-1354 GCF_000164805.1 Carlito syrichta
AGCTGTCCACACCATCACCAACTTTCTTTGTTACTCTTCAAGGTCTTACAACAAGTGAACATTACAGGAAATTATTAATTTTTGTAGAGACTACCATCTTCTTCTACATCTCTGCTGAATGTCACCTTGCATACAGCCATTCTCTTCTGACCCTAACAATATTCTTCACTGCTTCCCAAATAAGCCTTATACTTTTATGTCTATATCTTTATTCATGGTTTTGCATCTTTAGTTATGAATGCTCTGTCTTTACCCCTCAAAATTGTATCTTTTTCAAGGCCTATATCAGGTGTCATCTTCCTTCATGTATTCCTCAGTGATGCCCAGCAGTCTCATCTAAAAGCTGTAACTTTGTATCTCTCAAGGCATTTAAGGTATTATGCCTTGAATTATAGCTATAGCTGTCTCCAGTCTTCTCCTTCAGCCACGTAGAAGGTTCTTTGAGAGAAGAGTTGGTGTTCCAGTTGTCTTTGTACGCTCTAGTGTCAGATTCTAAAGGAGAGTACATTTGTTGAGTTGATAAACTTTTACAATGAGCTTGATAAATAGCTTTTACTGTGTTGCATTTAGTAGCTAATATTAGAATCAAGAAATTTCCTCTGACTTGTGAGACTTAAGCAATATACGTAACTTATATTTTATAAAGTTCTGTGGTTTGTATGCCATTTGGATTTTGTTCTGATTGATAGTATATCTGACCCTGAAACCGATAGTAGAGATGTTTATTATTAATATTAGGAATAAAAACTGTAACAAAAAAAGTACTAATCAAAATCTCTCTTTGTAGAGCCTATTTAATAAGTTAGTAGAACTCACGGAGGAAGCCAGAAAAGCATATAAAGATATGGTTGCAGCAATGGAACAAGAGCAGGCTGAAGAAGCCTTAAAGAATGTGAAAAAGGTACCACACCACATGGGACATTCTCGGAATCCTTCTGCAGCAAGTGCCATTTCTTTCTGCAGTGTTATTTCTGAACCCATCTCTGAAGTAAATGAGAAGGAATATGGTAAGTTGTTAAATACCATTTTAAGCAACTTAAGCTATAAATAACTTAAATGATTAAAATCATTTTGTAAATGGCTTTATATCTTTCTTCTTGATTATCCAAATTTTGGTTTAAACATTGCATTAAACATGGCCATTAAAAATTAGGATCAGCCGGGCTCGGTGGCTCAGTCTGTAATCCCGCGCCTTTGGGAGGCTGAGGTGAGTGAATTGCCTGAGCCCGCGGGTTCGAGACCCGCCTGGGCAGTGAGACCTCATCTCTACAATAAATCAAAAAATCAGCTGGCTGTGGTGGCGCATGCCTGTAATTCCGGCTACTCGGAAGGCTGAGGCGGAAGGATCTCTGGA
>NW_007175374.1:0-387 GCF_000164805.1 Carlito syrichta
AGAAAGGTGTTACATATCAATAGTCTATTAACACAATGGATAGCATTAAAATCAATGAATGTTTCACTCTTTGTTTAATAAAAACTACACAATATTTGTATTATTTATAGTTTCTGAGTTCTACAAATAAATCCCCTACTATGCTTGGAGATGTAGACATACAAAAACATTTTGTTATTTTTTTTTCAAAACATCTATCTTGAAGAAAATAAAAATTAGCAAGTTTCTTGATTACATCAGATAATTGCTGTTATAGGACAAACAAAATTGTAAAATCTGGAGAGAAGCAAAGACCTGGAAGAGAAACAGGAACAGTTTATTACTATAACTGGGCTGACACATCTCAAGTGAGCTAGTAAGTGATTAAATTAGACACACTCACACATT
>NW_007175375.1:0-4213 GCF_000164805.1 Carlito syrichta
GGAGTACAGTGGCTGCTCCTAGCCACTGCAGTCTCGACCTGCTGGGCTCCGGCGATCCTTCTGCCTCAGCCTTTCATGTAGCCAGAATTACAGGCATGCGTTTTCACGTCCTGCTGATTTTTTTGATTTATTGTAGAGATGAGTTCTCACTGCCCAGGCGGGTCTCGAACCCACGGACTCAGGCAACCCACTCACCACAGGCTCCCAAAGGTGCGGGATTACAGGCTGAGCCACCAAGCCCGACTGGTAAATTCTTATTTCACCTTTTTCTGATATTTTGTTTTGAAACAAAATGATCCAGGGCCTGAAGAATCCTTCCCCTCATAGACCCATGTGCAACTGCTTTAGGGCTGGAAACTGTGCTGGGTATGTCCTGAGCACTGCCTGCTGCCCAGCCCTTGCTCTACCAAGAGATTTATGTCTGGCGAGATTTCTTCTGCCCTTATAGAGCATCTTTCCTTCTCTAACCAAGTAGTAAATGCTGAGTTCGAGTTCAAAATATTTCTTCAATGACACACTATGCTTTTAAAACAACTCTGGATAGAGTGAATTTCCCTTTTAAAAACCATATAATTATCTAAATTGTGGCCCCAATAAGACATTTTTTAAAAAAAAATCAGTCAGAAAACCCTACCCAGGTGTTGCCAGATACTCTGGTACAGTTATATATTCGTTGAATCTAGAACCATTTGGAAAATTTGAGAGGATCGCTTTATCTTTTTTGGAAACATGTGGTGAAAGTTCAAATCAGACAGGACCTTCAAGGCAGTTCCCAATTACTCAAAGCATACAAAATTGATGCAAATTCATACCCGTACTCATATTCCAACAGGCATATCACTCAATCACTGTGAATAATTTTAAAATAATAAGCCCCTTATTTTACTTCTTCATAGTATCTAGAACATGGGAGGTGCCCACCACACATACATTAGGCCTAGGTATGTGACTTACTTCTAAAAGTGTACCTAAAGAAAACAGGATGAAAGAGAAGTCTTGGGAAGTTCAAGCATGTTGGGCTCATCTGTTCTCACCTGGGAACCCTGCAGATGCTTCCTGAGAATTTTATCAGAGGACAAGGAAGGAGATAGCTACCTGTTCTACGTCTGAAAGTTGTTGGTGTTAGAACCTTCATGGTGTTTTACTATCCTAGACCTTTTCTTTTTTGTTGTCTATGAGATTCCCTAAGTTCTTCTCCTCAGATAGAGTCTATGCATTGTTACCAGTTCATCATAAATCCAGATTAATTGTATTGATGAGAAGTTAAGGAGTGAGGCAGAGGTTCATGATGGGTTGTCACAATTTAATCCCAGTGCTGTATTGGTCTACTTCCTCTGAGCTGTGACCTGACCTTTTCATAGAGTAGATGTACACACAGTTTTCACCTCTTTTTACTACCTTCCCTGGCTGCAGCATCCCAAAACTATTTTCTTGAATCTTACCTTTATTGCCTATATTTATTCATTTGCATTATAAGGGGTATATGGGAGAAGAGGTCTGCATTGGAAAATATTTCCCCTACTCAGATTAATATTATGAAAATTCTGTCCACTGGATAGTCCATCTGGAGAAGACTCTGGGTATATGTCAGTAACTAGTCCTGGACATTTCAGAGCCAGTAGGGTATCTATTTGCACTGTCACCATGAGAACATGTAGGGTCCTGGAGGAAAAGTCACTGGATTGCAAGGATTGTGGACCCTGGAAACTCTTCCTCCCTTGCTAGTTTATACCTGTCTGTCAGACATTCAAGTTAATTACCCTGTAAGTGTCACTAACTGCGTAACACTCCAGAAGTTTCTAATCCAGATAAGCTGTTCTTTCCTGTGATTCCAGCTGCTTCTGGCTTTCTAGTTCTTGGAGGAGGTAGTTTTCCTATAGTAATGCTTTTTGAAGAATTTTTAAAAGCATATTTTTCTAAATACTTAGACATTCATTAATGCATTTGAAGATGATGGAACAAAATGCAAAAGTTCCCTGAGGTCATCTTTGCACTATTACTTGAATTAGGAATTTTATCTCACTATTTATAATCGACACTGGGCTAACATAACTTAATGTGCAGAGACATAGAAGAATGACCAAACAGAACACCTGTGAAAAAGTCTCAACAATTTCAATTTTCTTCCAGAGAACCTGAAATTCAGCAAGTACAATTAGTGAAAGCTGGTTGTGAAATGCTATCATGTTCCGAATGATGTCTCTAACCATGGGCTGTATCAAGCAGCTGCCCTGCAACCTCACACCCAGAACAGGGAAGCTGATTTTTTAAGATAAAGACACAGCAATTACAAAGCTATTCCCAGGTGAAGTGCAGGGAAGAGCTAAGGAAATGGAGGTGTTCTTACATTCTCAGGATGTACTGGACTTTGAGGAAAAGTTACCCTGTGAGGGGCAGTGGTCTACCTGTGAGGACATTACCTCTGCAATGTCTTCAGTAAGCATTGGCTAGGTGGAGAGGATAAGGAGAGTGCTTTATTTCCTTCTGTATGACTAATGAACTTGCAGAGCTTTGAAATCACTGCTGGATATGAATAGAATTCATACGTTGCATACCTACTCTTAATATAAATATATTGTAGGAAGGATTCTTAGATGGGGTAGGTAATTAAAATTAAAATGAGATAGTAGATGTGAGGTACTAATGAAACAATGTTATTTTTTGAAAATAGGCTTTATGTTTTAGAGTAGTTTTTGTCATAGCAAAATTGAGCAGAAGGTCCAGACATGATCAACATATATCTTGCCCCCACATATGCACTGCCTTGCCCAATGTCAACACCCCCCACCACAGTGGTACATTTATTAAAGATGATGACCCCACATTTAACGTCAATATCACGTAGAGTCTGTAGTTTACATTAGCGTGCACTCTTGGTGCTGTGCATTCTATGTGTTTGGAATGATTTATAATTACATGCATCTACCTCTATGTTATCAAACAAAGTAGTTTCAGTGTCCTTAAACTCCGCTCTGCCTTGCTTACATATTTCTTTCTCTCCTTCAACTGCTGGCAAGCATGGACCCTTTTTTACTTTCTCCATATTTTTTGCCTTTTTCAGAATATATACTTGGAATCCTATAGTATGCAGCTATTTCCTATTGGCTTATTTCACTTAATAATACGTATTTGAGTTTTCTCCATGACTTCATTGTTTTTATAGTTCATTTTTCAGTGTTTAATAATATTATATTGTATGGAAGTACTACATTTCACTTATCCATTCACCTGTTGAAGGACACAGGGTTTATTCCAATTACCATAAGAAGCTGCTGTAAACACTCCTTGCAACTTTTTGTAT
Organism: Carlito syrichta; assembly: GCF_000164805.1. Classification (NCBI taxonomy): domain Eukaryota; kingdom Metazoa; phylum Chordata; class Mammalia; order Primates; family Tarsiidae; genus Carlito; species Carlito syrichta. The sequence continues at coordinate 3,302 of NW_007175375.1, forward strand.
GAACACGTTTTAAACTCCTTCAGGTAAAAAACGAAACAATTCCATTGTGACTGTTGGATCATATAGTAAGAGTATGGTTAGTATTGTAAGAACCTCCCAAACTATTTTCCAATGTGGTTGCACCATTTTGAATTTTCAGCAACAATTAATGAAAGTTTCTTTAAATATTGTTATATTGTTAGCTTTAAGAGGCAGATCTCTCTCTCTCGCTCTCTCTCCCCCTATATAATACAGTTAACAAGCTAGAAAATTTTCCCTCACAACAGACAACTAACAACATTATGTAGCATATTGATCTTGTACTTTCCAGCTTCCAGCTTCCAGAATTTTAACAAAATTTATTTCAGATGTGTAAGCCACCCAGTGTATGACATTTTATTATGGCAGCCCAAATTACTGCTGCCTGAGATAGTTCATGGAACTGATAAATGTCCTGCTTCTGTAACAAATATGTACAATGTGTGCATTGCTTTGGAACTGGATCATAGGTAGATGTCAAAATAATTTTGAGGTGAATGCAAAAAAACTAAGATTTCCCTAATCACACTGAACATCAGAATGTTGATGAGGGCTCAGAAAGTAAGGATCAGAACAAGAGAGTGAGAGATCATCAGTGTAAAGGACAGACTAATAGCCATGATCAGAATGTTGACAGAAATATGGACATTAGAGGCACTTCTGATGAGGTCTCAACAAAATGAGGACCTCAGCATTGGTAGCTGGAAGGAATAAATTCTCTTGTCATAAATTGTCAAACGGCCTGAGAAATTGCATTTATTTTCCTTTTTATTGTGAAAGGTAGACCATCACAGTCATAAAATTGGATATTAGCTGAGGTGATTTCAAAACTAAGAGTGCAAGGAGTACCTTGCTTACTCCTGACTGCTTATGGCAATTTGTCATAGAAGATAG
>NW_007175376.1:0-698 GCF_000164805.1 Carlito syrichta
GATGGGTACCAGATGCCTGAAGACACGACACAGGGTTTGTGCCCAGAGCTTTCTTGTCCCACCAGTGACAAGATCCCACCGCTCCCTACAACCAGGCATCTTGGTCCTTCTCTAAAGAGCTGTCTTCCCTGACTGCCGCAGCAGGTCTCCAGGGGCTTCCCTAGTGAGATGTCCTTGCAGAAGTCCAGGCCTTCCTCCTTCCTCTACTTTCACCCAATCAGCTGTCCCCAGAGGCACTGTCAAATTTGAATTCCCGAGGGTTTCAGGGGGATGCTATGGAGTGTGATAATAGGCCCCAGACCCCACCAGCTTACCTCCTTCTGACACCATCCCTGCAGGCTGAGCACTGACCATAGCTGTCAGCCTCTTCAATACATGAGCCAACAGCCGTACCCAGAGAGTGACCACACTCAGAAGATGCTCCTGAGTTTGAATTTAAACAGGAGAATGTAGGACTGCAGGCATTCCATAGTGGGGGAGGGGCAGGGGCAACTGGGCCTGGGTGGGAGTGGGTGAATTTCCATGCAGGACTCTGGCAAGTAGGCTTTCCATTTACACAGGGGCAACCCGGATGGTATGTTCCTCATCAGGTGACTTTTAAATTGGTATTCAGATTCACAGCAAAAGGATTTACTCGATGTACCATTTACTTGCAACCTTATCAGTAAACCTATTTTTGTGCACCTCAACCCACCCTG
>NW_007175377.1:0-577 GCF_000164805.1 Carlito syrichta
GCAGGTCTGGAAGCAACAAAATTAACACAATAATGCTTCTGATATGCCGTGTGCTTCCCACAGGTCACAAGAACATCCCCTAGTCAAGGCCCAGTGTTGTTCTTATACGTTCTCCAAGATACAGTTTTCTTCTGTCCACCCTATGTACCGCACCCCATTTCCTTTCCTACAAATTATTCTTTGGGGTCATCACTATTCTATTGACTTCAGTCAGTACCTGTGTTCTGAGTTACCTTGCAGCTTCCTCTTTGACATCTCCCACAAGAATGCCATACCAGGGCCTCTATATCAGCATGTCCAATACATAATTTGTCATCTTCTTCTGAAAACCTACTACTATTATTACTTCCGGACTTCTTTTTTTTTTGAGTTGGAGTCTCACTCTGTCACCCAGACTGGAGTGCAGTGGCCACTCCTGACCACTGCAGCCTCGTTCTGCTGGGCTCCGGCGATCCTTCCGCCTCAGCCTTCCAAGTAGCTGGTATTACAGGCATGCGCTACCACGCCCGGCTGAATTTTTTATTTATTGTAGAGTTGAGGTCTCACCAAGTTGCCCAGGCGGGTCTCGAACCCGCGG
>NW_007175378.1:0-2356 GCF_000164805.1 Carlito syrichta
AGCCAGTCTCTGAGCATACCACCTAAGAGAAAGGACAAAGCTTTCATATCTAAGAAATAAACAATTATCTCACATGTGTGCAAACATGAATATATGAAATTATTTATACATTATTAAAGTAGGAAAATAAGAAAAATTTGTCTTGTTCCAGTTTTCATGGGAAATGCTTCCATTTTTGTCCATTTAGCAATATGTTGGTTGTGCGTTTATTGTAGCTGGCTCTTTTTAATGTCTGTTCCCTAGTATTCAAGGGCTTTTATCAAGAAGAATGCTGGATTTTATCAAAATTTTTTCAGTGTCTAGTGATATAATCTTGTGATTCTTATTTTGACATCTATTAATTATTTAACTACATTTATGGTCTTGCTGATGTTGAACCAGTCCTGCATCCCAGGGATGAAGCCTACTTGGTCATCGTGGATGATTTTTGAGATGTGTTATTGAACCCGGTTTGCTAGAATCTTTTTGAGTATTTTTGCATCTATATTCGTCAAGAGTATTGACCTGTAGCTCTCTTTCTTTGTTGGATCTTTACCCAGTTTGGTTATCAGTGTGATGTTAGCTTTGCAAAATGATTTGAGGAGAGTTCCATCTTTCTTGATTGCTTGGAATACTTTCAAGAAGATCAGTGTCAGCTCCTTCTCGTATAGTTTGTAGAACTCCTGTGGAAAGCCACCTGCACCAGGACTTTTTTCTTATGACAAAGTGGATTTCTTGGGTTGTTATTGTTCTATCTAATGTCTCAATTTCTTCTTGATTCAACATTGGGAGGGTGTGAGATGTCAAAAAGTCCTCTGTTTAATTTGGGTTTTCGAGTTTGTTTCCATGCGGGTGTGCATGATATTCTCTGATAATTTCTTACTCCTTCAGGATCCATCGTGATTTGATCTTTTCATTTCTGATTGTGTGTATTTAAACTTTTTCTCTCTTTTTCTTGGTCAATCTGGCTAGGGATCCCAAATTTTGTTTATCCTTTCAAAGAAGCAGCTTTTTGTTTCATTGATTTTTTTTTCCATGATACGATATTTTTGTTTTCTATGTCTTGTATTTGGCCTTTTACTTTGGTAATCTGAATTCATCTGCTGAAGTTAGGGTTTTGGTGGTCTTTTCTTTCCAGCTCCCTTACATGATTTGTTAGGCCATTAACTTGTGATCTTTGCATTTTCTTGTTGTATGTTCATAAAGAAATGAATTCTCTTAGTATTGCTTTCATGGCATCTCATAGATTTTTGGTAAGATGTGTCTTTATATTCATTTGTTTCCAGAAATCTTTTAATTTCTGCTTTGATATCCATGTTGATCTAGGAGTTGTTCAGAATCGTGCTGATTAGTCTCCATGTCTTTGTAGGTTTGGGGGTAGATTTGATATTTATTTTTACTTTTACTCCATTGTGATGTGAGATGGTGTGTGGTAGTATTTCGTCTTATGAAATTTGTTTATTCTTAATTTATGGTTGATCTTTGAGTATATTCGATGTGGTGATGAGTGGAATGTATTTTCTATGGTGTTTGGTGGAGTGTTCTGTAGGTATCTATTAAGTCCATTTTGTCAAGCTTGTCTCCCTGTTGATTTTTTGTATTGATGATCCAGTTAGGGTTGTTAGTGGGGCATTTAAGACTCTAGCAGATTGAATCAATATCTTTTTTTAGTTTACCTAGAAGCTGCTTTGTAGATTGGTGCTCCTATGTTGGGAGCAAATATGTTTAGGATGGATATTTCTTGGTGATTGAACCTTTTATCACTATGTAGTGACCTTCGGTATCTTTTTAAATTTTTGATAGCTTAAAGGATATTTTGTCTGATATTAAGATTGCAATTCCTGCTTTCTTTTGTGTCCATTCACCTGAAAATTTGTTTTCCATCCTCTTACTTTCAGTCTGGGAGAGTCCATTTTAGTAAGACGAGTCTCCTTGAGACAGCATATTGTTGCATCATTTTGCCATTCTATGGTTTTTCTTTTTCTGTTTTTTTGAGTTGGAGTCTCACTCTGTCACCCAGACTGGAGTGCAGTGGCCACTCCCAGCTAATGCAGCCTCCACCTGCTGGGCTCCAGTGATCCTTCCGCCTCAGCCTTCTGAATAGCCGGAATTACAGGCATGTGCTACCACGCCTGGCTGATTTTTTGATTTATTGTAGAGATGAGGTCTCGCCAAGTTGCCCAGGCGGATCTCGAACCTATGGGCTCAGACAATCCACTCACCTCAGCCTCCCAAAGCATGAGATTACAGGCTGAGCCACAGAGCCTGGCCTAGGTTTTTTCAGTGATGCATTTAGTCCATTCACTTTCAGATTAACTATTGAGATGTGAAAATTTATCCCTGTCATGAGGTTCTTTTAGGGTATGATGCTGTTGTT
>NW_007175379.1:0-579 GCF_000164805.1 Carlito syrichta
TCTGGAGCATAGAAGAGGAAAGAGAGAGGTCAGAGCCTGGGGCTGGGGCAGAAGGTACAGCAGAAATGAAGGAGGCTAGAGGGGGAAGGACTTCTGAATGAGGGGTGATAGTGAGTCCTCAGAGGGTGACTGAGGTCGTCTCTGGCATCTCCACTTAGGAAGGAGGGAGAGGCCTTTGGCATAGCAGCAGAGAGCAGGGACAGGATCTGGATGAGATGCCCCCAACCTCAGTCCTGGTCTTCTGACAACACCTCACCCCAGTTACACTAGGGAACCCCTCCAGGCCCAGGTGCTCCACCAGGTAGGTGCATCTCAGCTCCAGGACCTCCATATCTGCACAGGCCTGATCCACTCAGGACTGATTCCCTTGAATCTCTAGTCCAGAGTAGGTTCCTTCCCTTCCTGCAGCCAGGTCAGAGTGATGTTGGCAGGTGAGAAGCCAGGTGCTCAGCATGGCAGGGTGTAGTGACCCTCACAGTCCTCCTTATCCCTGACCACAACCCTGGGGAAGGGACACTGGCTTCAGGAGAGAGAGAGAGCAGAGAGGTGGAGTGTGGGTGGGACTTACCTCAGCCTCCC
>NW_007175380.1:0-813 GCF_000164805.1 Carlito syrichta
TAGTAAGGCAATGGCCCCTGGTTTCAGATATGTGAGTCCTTTTAATCATTCAATTTGATGGTGGAAGTTCTTAAGGGTTATTGGGTTCTTTTCTTCTCAACGGTATCACAAATGTGCAACTAAATGCAGGTATTGATGTCAGGTGATGGACAGTAAACAGATCAGTGGGTTAGTCACATGAATGCTGCCATGCTTGTGACATTAGCCTGTGTTCTGAAGGTTACAAAGGCCTAGTTATGGTAACTTGGGTCTTATGGGTGGTGACAAATACTTGAAATAGAAAAGATAATTAGTACAGAACAAGCTAGGTAGGAGGGTTGTAAAAATTATTAATAACAACCTCTGAGAAACTCATTCTGTCCTTGATGAGTGATTCGAGGGTATATTAAGTGAACTGCTGGAAAAACATGAGATTTAGGCAATATTAAAAGGAATAATGAATCCTTTCACCCAGTGTGAACGACAATAAACGTTTCATTTCCAGAAAATGGAGTAAGGTTTGCTGACATGACCAAGAGACAACAGAGAGGAAGGTTGATAACAGTCACTTCACTGAAGCACAATGAATGACTTATTGCTGACATGACCAAAGACAAAACAAAAGAAGGGATAGTAATAGTCCCATCTTGGGGAAGTTAAATTTACTTAGAAATAAAAAAGCTGAAACCCTCCAGTCAAATAGCAAAAAGCACTTATTTTAACCTTATTTGGACCAAAAGTTGTTTAGGCGACATCTGGTGACATGTCCTCCTCTTTGATTGGTATCTTTGTTGTGACCTCTGCATTACTCAGGCAATAAGGAAGCAAGGGAGA
>NW_007175381.1:0-1601 GCF_000164805.1 Carlito syrichta
ATGTCCAAATAAAGATTATAGATATTGCCTACTTTCTTAAAACTCAGTTTCAACCAAACCAACCCAAAACACCAGTTTGAACTCAGAAGTCACTATATGGTTTTTTCAAAATATTGTAAACAATTTTTAAAACAGCTTTTTGCTAGCTTTTTCACTTATATAAAGAGAGCAGGTAAAATATAGAACTTTCAGGTATTTACTGAATGGGCAGGCAGAGGTTCAGGAATTCAATTCTACTCATGTTGACCATGCTAAATCTTGAACTCAAAGACCACACAACTTATGTCCTCTTTAATTTATATCCCACCTCATTTAGGTGTCTTACATACAGCATATGTAATGACATATCTATAAAAATATAAATAAAAGTAAAACACATGCAAGAAAAAGAAGAATCCAGGTCAGAAAACAAATGCAAAATGGAAAATATAAGAGTTGTAGCTATTATAGGTAAGCCTCCAAGACATCAATGTGAAAAGGGGGTGATGGTTATTAATTTGAGAAAAAAAATTGAAAACTTTCAGTTTTCAAGGGTGTTGAGTTTGTCTTAGAAGTAAATTTCAAAGTGGTTGCTCCATGGAACCTCATGTAGGAGCACAGAATGGTGACAAGAGCTGTATTTTGGCAACATTCTCACAACAGAAGAGGGTAATGGATTACATATGGCCAATCTTGTCACGATCTTTATGATGTGACTATGACCATAGTGCGTTATGATGGATCGGTTTTAAAATCAATTTCTTTGAGCGCTGTGACTGGCAGACGCTTAGGTGGCCTTCTTAAGAATCCCTTGCAGAGGGCTTCAGACACCGGGTTGCCAGGTCGCCATCTTGCCCCGCCTCAACTTTTTTTTTTTTTTAAGTACGTTTAATTTCAGTGAAAACATTGGCACATCTCTTTTGGCATTATGTAGATAAAAATAAAGTGGACCGTTTCCCTTTTTCTTATATTTTTTATGTTTAGCAAGTTGTTTTGGAATTCTTTTAAACATAAATGAAAAGACACAAATGTAACATATTTAAAGAGAATGGAAAAAGTAGTAAAAAGGTTTCATTGAAAGATTATAATTTGTAAAACAACAAATATTTTAGTCATTTAAAAAAATCTAGCTTCTCCAACTTTTTAGAAAGATGGTGTCAGATAAGGAGTTAGTGAATCTTCTGGTAGTTTCAGTTTATAATTAGTCTTGAAGCTTAAAAGCAGGTTGCAGAATTGGGACAATGGCAAGTTCTAATAGAAAGCTTTTGGTATCATTTCATCCCCCCGGATTCTAAAAGCATGTATTTTCTCTGTCACGGGACAAAGAAATAGACAGGTCTCCAGAACTAAGATTGTTTCTGCCTTCAGAACACGGTTGGGTGGTGTTAGACTGCTGCAAGAATTTTGTGATAAAACAAGCAGAAAAATTGAATGCTCTGTAGAACCTTCAAAAGTCTCTTTTCAGCATACTTTAAGTCTCTCAGGCCCAGCAAACCAGAAATCCTACCTGACAGAGAGGTTTGTTCATGAGATGACCCACGCTGCAGGTCGTTCATGTTTGTCATTATGCTCCCACGACCTAAGGATTCACTTTCCAGTGTCATCGCCATCAGCGCGTTCTT
>NW_007175382.1:0-769 GCF_000164805.1 Carlito syrichta
CCCTTTTTCTTATATTTTTTATGTTAGCAAGTTGTTTTGGGAATTCTTTTAAACATAAATGAAAAGACACAAATGTAACATATTTAAAGAGAATGGAAAAAGTAGTAAAAAGGTTTCATTGAAAGATTATAATTTGTAAAACAACAAATATTTTAGTCATTTAAAAAAATCTAGCTTCTCCAACTTTTTAGAAAGATGGTGTCAGATAAGGAGTTAGTGACTCTTCTGGTAGTTTCAGTTTATAATTAGTCTTGAAGCTTAAAAGCAGGTTGCAGAATTGGGACAATGGCAAGTTCTAATAGAAAGCTTTTGGTATCATTTCATCCCCCCGGATTCTAAAAGCATGTATTTTCTCTGTCACAGGACAAAGAAATAGACAGGTCTCCAGAACTAAGATTGTTTCTGCCTTCAGAACACGGTTGGGTGGTGTTAGACTGCTGCAAGAATTTTGTGATAAAACAAGCAGAAAAATTGAATGCTCTGTAGAACCTTCAAAAGTCTCTTTTCAGGCATACTTTAAGTCTCTCAGGGCCAAGCAAACCAGAAATCCTACCTGACAGAGAAAGTTTGTTCATGAGATGACCCAGGGCTGCAGGTCGTTCATGTTTGTCATTATGCTCCCACGACCTAAGGAATTCACTTTCCAGTGTCATCGCCATCAGCGCGTTCTTCTATAGGAATAATGTGAACTATAAAATCTGAAAATGCGCCAGCGTCTGTAGAAATTTGAGAGTCTTGCCTTTTCCCCCCTTTATGTAATATAAAGTGT
>NW_007175383.1:0-356 GCF_000164805.1 Carlito syrichta
ACCAAAGGGAACACCTTGGGCTCCCTCTACAAAGAAGAGTGCACTTTTAGGCCGACGTTCTGAAGCATGTGAAACAATTGCCATCTTCTGGTCAGTCTTTCATCTGGAAGGTGAAATCTCCTGTTCATATTCCTCTGGCATGGACGATGGCGAGGTTTATCAGGAGCGAGAGTATGAGCGAGTTTCAAGACCGTCAGACTATGTTTATAATACCTGTTTTCTGCATTCGTTCCGGGGGATGTCAAGGCTCTGGATACGTCTTAAAGGCCTACCTCTTTCTGTCATCTTCTAGTTGTTGCAACAGAGATACATGAAAAACAAGGAGGCCCGAAGAAAACCCTCCACAGAATACATGC
>NW_007175384.1:0-386 GCF_000164805.1 Carlito syrichta
TGGATAAAGAAAATATGGTACATATACGCAATAGAGTATTATGCAGCCATAAAGAACATAGCCATGGACTTCATAGCAACTTGGATGGAGTTAGAGACCATCGTACCAAGTGAGCTATCCCAGAAACAAAGAACTGAATACCATATGTCCTCACTTGTAAGTGGGTCCTGAACACTAGTCACTTGTGCACAAGGGTGGTATTGGCAGTCATGGGGGCACTGCTAGGAGAGGGAGGGAGGAGGGTGGAGGGTATGTGACAACACAAAGGGTACGTGGTGCACTACCAGGGGGAGTGAGGGCCAGTTAGAAGCCCAAATTTCACCTGCATGCAGCCTACTCATGTAGTTAACCCTCACTTGTACCACACAAATATATAATAAAAAATA
>NW_007175385.1:0-345 GCF_000164805.1 Carlito syrichta
GCACTGCTAGGGGAGGGAGGGAGGAGGGTGGAGGATATGTGACAACACAAAGGGTACGTGCTGCACTACCAGGGGGGAGTGAGGGCCAGTTAGAAGCCCAAATTTCACCTGCATGCAGCCTACTCATGTAGTTAACCCTCACTTGTACCACACAAATATATAATAAAAAATATATTTTAAAAAATGAAGATTGATGGTTTTGTTGTTAAATACTGTAATCAAAATTTGGGGGGGTTGGGGGAATGTGAGGGTGAACTCTGTCATGAAAGTTAAGTCCAGCAGACGTGGAATCCATCTTAGATAAAATATCTGTATATCACTAGCCATTGGTTAAGGAATAAAACA
>NW_007175386.1:0-1680 GCF_000164805.1 Carlito syrichta
TGATAGACTCTAAACCCATCCACGTTGCTGTGAAGTTCAAATATTTGTCCTTCTTTATGGCTGTGTAATTTTCCATTGTGTATATGTACCACATTTTTTTAAGCCAGTCCAGTTTTGATGGGCAGCATGGTTGGTTCCATGTTTTTGCTATTGTGAACAGTGCTGCAATAAACATGTGTGTGCAGGTATCTTTTTTGTACAATGATTTGAGTTCTTCCAGGTATATTTCCAGTAGAGGGATTGCTGGGTCATATGGAAGGTCAATTTCTAGTTCTTTCAGAAATTGCCACACTGTTTTCCAAAGAAGTTGCACCAGTTTGTATTCCCACCAGCAGTGTAGAAGCATTCCTTTTCTTCCACATCCTTGCCAGCATCTGTTGTTTGTTTTATTAATGATGAACATTCTTACTTGAGTTTGATGGTATCTCAATGTGATTTTGATTTGCATTTCTCTGATGATTAGTGAGGCTGAGCACTTTTTCATGTGTCCAATGGCTACCTGTATATCTTCTTTTGAGAACTGTCTATTTATGTCTTTTGCCCAATTTTAATGGGGCTGTTTGTCCATATATTCTTGATTCATGAATAACTCTCTTACATCTCTATAATTCTTCCATACTTAGCTATTAAGCTATTATCTAAGGGTGGCCATTTTCTATGTCTATTTCATAATGATTGTCAACTCCCTATGCTTATATGATGTCTAAATTTAACTTATTTTCTAATGCTAACACTTCTATTCTTTTTAAATCTGTTTTTAGTATCATATGTTCTACCAACACTTAAAAAAATCTCTGGACAGGATTTAGGCATCTTGCTTTGCTTTCAAGTCTGACATTTCTCTTATCATAAATTTCTTAGTGATCATAGCTGATTATTCTTTTTTCCTCATGTTATTATTTTAGTTATTTAATCCCCAGTGTTGATTGGCTCATGAAATACAGACAAACTTTCTTTCTGATCTTTTATTATTCAAAGTCCAAAGAGCACTACTCCAGGGATTAAGAGGCATAGAATTATGCACCACTCTCATGGAGATATGCTCAGATAAATAAAAGCTACATAAGATGAATCCTGGGGGGCAAGGAAAAGGACAATGATTCATTCCTAATACAGTGAACACCAAAAACACACGGACGCACATGCACACACACACACACGCACACACACACACACACACACACACAACTGAATCAGCTTGAGGCTATTTCTGAATTATGGGTGTTATAATTTTGAAACTATCCACATTCACACTGTTGCCAATGCTATAATCAGAAACATAAAAGAAATTATAATCTTATTTTATGGACAGGTGGATAGACGAATCATTTATAAAAGAAATATTTACCACATTGCAGGAATGATGCTTGCTACACAAGTCCCTTTTGAGAACTAATGCAGGAGAAGATTTTTCCAGTTGGCAAGTCCACATCAAAAGGTAGGGCCAAACAGTGGCAAAAGAGCAAGCTGAGTGGCTACTTTTGGGAGTTCACAAGAGGGAGGAATGATGAAGGAGCTAGTCTGGGACTAAGAAATAGCCCAGGTGTTTTTTAACTTCTTTAGGCACTTATATCTGGCTCTTAATACCAGTTTCTAGATGTCCCTTACTGGACCAAACTGCCATTACCAGAGGCTTTAATTTGATGGAGTCCCTAATTCCAGTGCCTGGTAGCCTATGAA
>NW_007175386.1:1860-6898 GCF_000164805.1 Carlito syrichta
AAAATGGATCTGCTAGGGAAAATGTCCACAGTTTATGGTTATGCATACTTTATCTTCCAGAAGCTCTAACCTAGAATGTTGCATTTCCCCCAAGGAGCCAGCAGTTAGATACTGGGTTATCACCAAGCTAGTACTATCAATAAGGCACATAATTGGCAAAATAGGCTTTTGTGCACTTAGCCACTGTTTGCAACACCATTTCTGGAAAAAGTAGAGAATTCTAAACAGCCAATTAATGTCATACCACACAATCCATTTCTAAACTGGAGACAGCTTGTATAACCTTCCCATTGCATATACAGCAACTTGTTATATGAATAAAATGACAGAGAGAAGTAACTTTAGTCAAAAAATCCTGGCAAACATCATCTCAATTAGGTAATCAAGGTTAGTATCAGTGACCATTCATGCTGACAACAGCACATACTCCATATTCTTGACAGAATGAGAATGACATTTACTGCTATAAAATCTTCCTGCTAAGAACTTATTGACATTAGACTATTTTTTAAAAAATGTATTAGACAAATCACAACTGAGAGACATTCTACAAAATACTTGACAAGATCTCCTCAAATTATTAAGATAATAAAAAAATGGGAGGTCAGAGAAATCGCCACACACCAGTGGAGGTTAAGGGACATAACAGTTAAATGCAATATGGTATCCTGAATGAAACTGTAGGGGTGTAAAGGGTGTGATGTCTTTCCTCCTTTATGAGAGACAGTCATAACAAAAGATAGGTTAAAGAGAGAAAAACAGCAATTTTGATCAGTTTTATGTGACATGGGCGACTTCCAACTGAATACTCAAAGACCTATAGTGAACTAGATTGTGAAGCATGAATGACTGGGCAGAAAAATGACTGAACAAAAAGAGTATAGGCTAATAGCAGTAGACTAAGGGCATGTGGAAGAACCCAGCAATGACTGTCTGTTCAGACTCTTCTTGGGCTGGTTAGCATTTCTTCCTTCCAGGTATAGGGCAGGATCTTTTCTGGAATGGAGTTCTTATGACCTACAATGAAACGAGGTAGGATAGAGAATTTCCTTATGGTCAGTTCTTAGAAAGGCAGGGAAGAGTTGAGTAGCATTTCCAGGTTTTTATGACTGGCGTTGGGGAACAGTGGTCCTGGTGTTTACGACCACCTTGGAGAAGAGGTATCCTTGTTTCTATGGTTTGTTTTGGGGGAAAGTGAGGATGAGGAACAGAAGGGTGGAGAAGGTCACTTTGGGTATCATTTTCTAAACCCCAATAGGAAGAAGAGGACTATAAAAGTACATTAGGGGAAAATTGGTGGAATTTGAAAAAACATGGTAGTTAATAATGTATGAATGTTTGTTATGAAGACGGTTCCACAGTAATGTTAATGGGGACACTAGGGGAGAAATACAGAGAAACTATTATTGTAACTTTTCTGTAAATCCATTCCAAAATAAAAATTTTAAGAGTATTCCAGGTTAACTTCCTTTTTATTGATACTTTTCTGAAAATTAAGCATGCAAAAGAGTTGCTTTTCAGCTCTCACTACCCTTTCAGCACTGAGCAATAAGATCAAGTTGCATCAAGGTGTCAGTGATGAAGAAGGAGAAAACAGATTCTGTAACTGCTGGCACCTCTTGGCTAAGAGCAATGATCAAGTCTCTGATGTGTCAGCCATGGTGGTATGATACAACCCTCATCCAATGATGGCCTCTTACTTCTGGCTTTTGTCTTTGGCAGTGATGCCACTAAACTAACTGATAACAACTTAGTGTCAAAGAAATACCTAACTTCCAATTAATGCTAATGATACAATTTTTCCTATCACTATCCATTCATACAATATAAGGGATAGGGACTCGATAAATTTTTCTCAGGGATTTCAATTGATTTATTTTCCTCATGCTGAACATATCAGACCAATTTCAGGGTTGAAATTTTTAGTGATTCAGGTTTTAAACGTGACTGTTTTTTCTCTTCTCTGTACTGAGCAAACCATGTAGGCTAAAACGATGGCAGCTTCACCAAGTGTTTTCTTGACTAAGACTGTACTAATTTTTGTCTTACCAAAAGTGAGTCTTCTTTCCAGTACGAGTGCTGTGCTCTTGTCATGAAGCAGCCCTTTTCACTCCAACTCCAAAACCTGCTGTCTTAGCTTGGCAGGAATACCACTAACTTGGAAAGCACAGTGCAAGCAGGCATCATGATACTGGAAAACAAGATCCTAGGCTAGATGCTGAGGCAGGATGCATTTAAGGGCTTGAAGAGATGACTTGTTTTATAAACATTCAGTGCAAGATGAATCACTAGAGCAGGATAAACTTAATGTCCTCTGTACCCTTCCCCCTCAAAAGTATGCAAGAATCAATACCACTACCACCACCACTCTCCAGTGCACATGTGCACACACACACTCACATATACACACAAGAATGCTTGGGAAATCTCAGGGATATCAAAGGTCCTACAAAAACAGGGCAAAATATACATTCAGACATAACAGGCGGGCAAAAATCTAACAGCAAGTTGAAGGAAACTAACAGATGGCACAGTTGACCAGAAAAGAAAGTAGACATGCCAAGAGCAGGTTTGGCACCCACTCAAGTTCACCAGTAATAAGTCATGTTTACAGACTCATACAGACTTTCACATCACTCAGTGACTTTTCATAAATATTTATTGGTGTTATCCACAGAATTTAAGCTATTCCTCTATTTAAAAAACTTCACATTCTACTGTGAGTTTGTCTATAGGTATTTTCTTATATTTTCTCTATAAAATTTTTGATATTACATACAAACAGAAGTTTCTGAAACTGACACACTTGCTCAGGAATGAAATTTCTAAAAACAAACATTCAATATCTGGTAAAAATCATTTATTCAAAATATAAAATTTTATCCTAATTATTTGATGTTTAATGCAATTAATTTTGTTGTGAAGGCTTTTGTGTTTTTCCCTGAAATGTCTCTGACTTTAACGAAAGCTTCTGATCATTCAGGATGTTGACAATTTTCTTCTTCATGTGAATTCTCTGATATACAATAAAACTGAATTCTTATAGATCTTCTGAAATGTATTATGTTAATAGAATTTCATCCCAGTCTAATAGAGAGTTAGCAATACAATGCATTTAACTAATAGGTCAAATCTGAGAGCTCAATGGAATACAAACTTAATTCTTGCTTGAAAAACAAACAACTGATGAAGATCTGGAAGCAGAGAATTATATTCCAAACAGTTATTCAGACTCTAGCTTCTTTTGACCTTATGCTCCACCACATTCAACACACAAAAGTCAACTTGCTGTGGAAATCATCTCAATCCCATCTTACCATGGACCAGGAAGATTATATGATGTTTAAGGGCCAGGATTAAATGTAATAGATATCATTAGCATCATATTCTTTGGTCAGCCCACCTGGTTGACTGAGATTAGGATTTTCAACAAGCTATGAGCCTAGTGGACAAGGAAAATGTTAAGGAAAACAATTTTCCAGTCTACATGACAAGAGTTTCTCTGCTGTGTGGTATAAAATAAGGTATGAGATAATTCAGGACTTCTCAAATTCATGATGTGTTAGGGTTTCTCTCTGGTATGCATTCTGATGTGATGTACTCTAAGAGCTGCTTTATGAACAAAAATTTTCCCACACTCACCACATTCATAGGGTTTCTCCCCTGTGTGAATTCTCTGGTGTACTCTGAGAGTTGAAATTTGGGCAAAACCTTTCCCACATTCATTACATTCATAGGGTTTCTCCCCTGTGTGAGTCCTCTGGTGTGCACTAAGGTGTGACTTCCGGGAGAAAGTTTTCCCACATTCATTACATCCACAGGATTTCACACCTGTGTGAATTCTCTGATGCACTCTAAGAGATGAGTTAAGGGCAAATGGTTTCCCACATATATTACATTCAAAGGGTTTCTCCCCTGTGTGAGTCCTCTGGTGTGCACTAAGGTGTGACTTCTGGGAGAAAGTTTTCCCACATTCATTACATTCATAGGGTTTCTGCCCTGTGTGAGTCCTCTGGTGAGCACTAAGGTGTGACCTCCGGGAGAAAGTTTTCCCACATTCGTTACATTCATAGGATTTCACACCTGTGTGAATTCTCTGATGCACTCTAAGGGATGAGTTAAGGGCAAATGGTTTCCCACATATATTACATTCAAAGGGTTTCTCTCCTGTGTGAGTCCTCTGGTGTGCACTAAGATGTGACTTCCAGGAGAAAGTTTTCCCACATTCATTACATTCATAGGGTTTCTGCCCTGTGTGAGTCCTCTGGTGAGCACTAAGGTATGACCTCTGGGCGAAAGTTTTCCCACATTCATTACATCCATAGGATTTCACACCTGTGTGAATTCTCTGATGCACTCTAAGGGATGATTTAAGGGCAAATGGTTTCCCACATGTATTACATTCATAGGGTTTCTCCCCTGTGTGAACTCTCTGATGTGCATTAACATATGACTTCTTAGAGAAAGTTTTCCCACGTTCATTACGTTCATAGGGTTTCTCCCCTGTGTGAGTACTCTGGTGAGCACTAAGGTGTGACTTCTGGGAGAAAGTCTTCCCACATTCATTACATTCATACGGTTTCTCCCCTGTGTGAGTCCTCTGGTGTGTATTGAGGTGTGATTTCCGGGAGAAAGTCTTCCCACATTCATTACATTCATAGGGTTTCTCCCCTGTGTGAGTCCTCTGGTGTGCACTAAGGTGTGACTTCTGGGAGAAGGTTTTCCCACATTCATTACATCCAAAGGATTTCACACCTGTGTGAATTCTCTGATGCACTCTAAGGGATGAGTTAAGGGCAAATGGTTTCCCACATATATTACATTCATAGGGTTTCTCCCCTGTGTGAACTCTCTGATGTGCTCTAACATATGACTTATCAGAGAAAGTTTTCCCACATTCATTACATTCATAGGGTTTCTCCCCTGTGTGAGTCCTCTGGTGTGCATTAAGGTGTGACTTGTGGGAGAATGTTTTCCCACAATCATTACATTCATAGGGTTTCTCCCCTGTGTGAACTCTCTGATGTACACTAACATA
>NW_007175387.1:0-396 GCF_000164805.1 Carlito syrichta
TCCTTCCATTTTCTTCATGTGTGTTTGTAGGGATTTAAATTCCCCTCTTGCTACAGCTTTTAAGGTATCCCAGAGATTTTGGTAAGATGTTACTTCATTTTCACTTTTTCCAGGTATCTTTTCATCTCTGTTTTGATTTCATCATCGACCTAGGAGTTGTTTAGCATCATGCTGTTTAGTGTCCATGTCTTTGTGGGTTTTGGGGGACCCTTATTGGTGTCATTGTTTATTTTTATTCCACTGTGGTCCAAGAAGGAGCATGGTAGAATTTCGGTACTTTTAAATTTGCTTATGCTTGATTAATGGTCAATTATGTGATAAATCTTAGAATATGTCCATGCGGTGATGAGTAGTATGTGTATTCTGTGGTCTTTGGATGGAGTGTTCTGTAGGTAT
>NW_007175388.1:0-339 GCF_000164805.1 Carlito syrichta
GGAGTTGTTTAGCATCATGCTGTTTAGTGTCCATGTCTTTGTGGGTTTTGGGGGACCCTTATTGGTGTCATTGTTTATTTTTATTCCACTGTGGTCCAAGAAGGAGCATGGTAGAATTTCGGTACTTTTAAATTTGCTTATGCTTGATTAATGGTCAATTATGTGATCAATCTTAGAATACGTCCATGCGGTGATGAGTAGTATGTGTATTTTGTGGTCTTTGGATGGAGTGTTCTGTAGGTATCAATTAAGTCCATTTGGTCCAAAGTCGCATTGAGGTTCTGGATGTCTTTGCTGATGTTTTGTCCTGATGATCTGTGTAGGGGTGTGAGTGGGGTA
>NW_007175389.1:0-760 GCF_000164805.1 Carlito syrichta
TTTGTTATTTATTTCAATCACAGTATTCTTTACTGCTATTATCTCAGTTGTCAACTTCTTTCTATTTTCCTCTTGCCTCTCCTCAAGTCTTTTTATTCTTTCTATTAATGTCTTGATGTCTGGGTTTGTAGTGTGCGACCCATCATTCTGGGAACTTTTCATCGTTTGCATTCTGAAGTCTGTTTTCTCAGTGTCTGATCTCCGAAGGGCCTGTGTGACACATATTCTTCTTTGGGTTGTTTTTCATTTGTGTATATTTTCCTCCCCACTGTTTTCTCCCTCATCTTTAATTCTTTTTTTCAGGGATGGTGTAGTTGCTTTTACTTCTGATGGCTCAATCTTCCATTCTTCCTCATGCAAATCCTCTAGCTTTATTCAATTCTGTGGCTGGACTTTGGGATAGGGGCCATACCTTCTTGCAGTTTTGAGATTTAATTGAGGGGGTAGTTGTGATTCAAAATTTATCTGCATATCCCAATATTAATGGACAGTTTATGGTTACCCTGGAACCCCATTCTCACAGCCTTGCAATCTGTCCATGCATTGGGGGGTGTATGTTTTCTTCCATAATGCAAAATGAGCTAAGAAAAAGGAAAAGAGTGGAACAGAGTAGAGAAGGAAAGAGGACACTGGAGAGAGAGAAGAGTAAGGGATGACAGACAAATGTACTGAGTAACTTGTAAAAAGAGACACTACACAGAGAAAGGCAAAAACGAAAACATATAGATAATTTTACAAACACACAAGCCATCCAACCTTC
>NW_007175390.1:0-599 GCF_000164805.1 Carlito syrichta
GTGCATGGCAATATTTCAACCTTATGGAATTTGTTTATGCTTGAATTATGGCCATGAAACCATCTTGTAGTACATTTCATGTGCTGATTAGCAGAATGTACATTCTGTTGTTTTTAATGGAATAATCTGGAGGTATCTACTAAGTGCATTTAGTTGAGTGTCAAGTTTAGGTTCTGGACCTCCTTGTTGATTTTTTCCTTGATGATCTATCTAGAGTTTTTAGTGGGGTATGCAAGTCCCTGGCTATAATAGTGTTGGAATTAATATTTATTTAGTTTATTTAGTAGTTGCTTTATAAATGCTTGTGCTCTTTTGTTGTGTGCATATATGTTTAGGATGGTTATTTATTTTTGATGGAGTGAAACTTTTATCATTATGGAGTGCATTTTTCTAATTTTTTAAATTTCCAATATCATAAAGGTTGTTTTATCTGATATTAAGATCATGACTCTTGCCTTCTTTTGTAATCTATTTGCCTGAAAACTCGTTTTTAATCCTTAAGCTTTGAGTCTGTGTGCATCCTTCATAATGAGATTGGCTTCCTGGATGCAGCAACCATTGGGACATGGGTCCTTATCCAGTTTATCATTCTGTTTTCT
>NW_007175391.1:0-394 GCF_000164805.1 Carlito syrichta
ATTAAAAAGCAATCATAAGGATGAAAACACATCTGTTTTTGAGCTGAGATCTCACTGTCCCCCAGACTGGAGTGCAGTGACACGATCACAGCTCACTGCAGCCTCAACCTCCTGGGATCCAACGATCCTTCCATGTCAGTCTCCCAAAAGGCTCAGACTGCAGGCGTCTGCCACCACATTCAGCTAATTTTCTGATTTTTTGTAGAGATGAGGTTTCGCTATGTTGCTTGGGCTGGTCCCGAACTCCTGGGCTCAAACAGTCCTCCTGCCTGGGTCTCCCAAAGTGCTGGGGTTACAGGCATGAGCCACTGCCTGGCCAACACAGATTTTTGCATGAGCCCAGGAGGTCGAGGCTGCGTGGGACCAGGGTTGTGCCACCGCACTCCAGCATGGG
>NW_007175392.1:0-1291 GCF_000164805.1 Carlito syrichta
GCATTCCTGTGCCTCTTTCCAGCCTTTCACTCCCCAAACTATTCCAGTGTCCCGGCCCAAGCCAAGAGTGTGGGTCAAACGCTTCTTGGTCCTGCTAGCAGCTGACCCTGCAAGGGACTGAGTGACAGAAAAAATTACTCCAGCCTCAGGACCCAAGACCACAGTGGAAGCAACCAGCTTCGTTCCCGCCCCTCCTGGCATTCCAGGTATGGAGAGGAGGCCCCACAGGTGCCAGGCTGCCCAGGGGCGGGTGAGGCCCACCTGTCCACTTCTCCCACGCACAGCTGGTTTACAGCAATGTGACAATGGCCACCTCTTTCCAGGCCTCTGGCTAACTGTAATAACGACTCAGATATAGGTTTTATCCAATACATAACCCCAAGAGGTCTACAAGGGGGGACCAAGAAAAATTGGGATTTATTTGTAAGAAACTGTGTGTTTATTCTTATATGTTTAAACTTCAGTCGCCTTCAAAGTACTCTCCGTTTGATGCAATGTACCTGTTGAGATGCTATTCCCACTGTTCAGAACAGTTTTTGAACTCATCCATTTGTATGCCTTTTAGTGCTTCTGCCTTTTTTGTTTCACCTCTTCCACGTTGGCAAAACCTTTCTCTTTGAGGACTTTTTTCATCCAGAGAAACAAAAATAAAGTTGCTCAAGTGAGATCTGGTAAATAGGGAGGGTGGGTATGAGGGTCATGCTGTTTTTGGTCAAAAACTGCTGAACACTCAGCACAGGGTGGGCAGGTATGCTCATTAATCACCCATCATGAAATGGGCAAATGCATTGAAAGAATCTCCAAATAAAAATTCACTGAAGCCAGCCGGGCTCGGTGGCTCAGCCTGTAATCCCAGTGCTTTGGAAGGCTGAGGTGAGTGGACTGCTTGAGCCCGCGGGTTCGTGACCTGCCTGGGCAACTTGGTGAGACCTCATCTCTACAATAAATAAAAAATTAATCGGGCGTGGTAGCGCAGGCCTGTAGTTCCAGATACTTGGAAGGCTGAGGCGGAAGGATCGCCAGAGTCCAGCAGGTGGAGGCTGCAGTAGCCAGGTACGGCCACTGCACTCCAGTCTGGGCAACAAAGTGAGACTCCAACTCAAAAAAAAAAAAAAAAATTCACTGAAGCCAAATGCATCCTCTCACAACAATGCTAGCTGGTCCACTGATGCAGATGGGTTCCTAGAACACTTACCTAGTGGGTGACAGACTTGGGTACGACAAGGGCCTGCCCTCCAAAAGATAAATCTGGTTTTTGGGGGGGTACCCCCTTGTACATGACTTTTACTAG
>NW_007175393.1:0-1084 GCF_000164805.1 Carlito syrichta
GTGCCACAGTGACTGACTCTATACTTGGATTGGTGCCCCAGTGACTAGCTCTCATCTGTTATAGTTGTCCCAGTGACTGGCTCTCCACTCTGATGAGTGCCCCAAGGAACAGCCTTCTTCTCTGATGGGTGCCCCAGTGACAGGCCCTCCTCTACATATGTGCCCCCAGTGACTGTCAATCCTCTGAATAGATCCACAGTGATTGACCATTTTTTTTGATAATTGTTCTTTTTTGTGCTGCTTCTCAATGATTGGTGCCCAGTGACTGGCCCCCATCTATAATGAATGCTCAAGTAACTAGCTCTCCTTGGTGATGGGTGACACTGTGACTGGCTCTTCTCTGTAATGGTTGTTCAAGTGACTAACTTCCTCTCTGATGGATGTCCCAATGAGAAGCCTTTTCTATGATGAATGCCAGAGTGACTGGCCCTCTTCTATAATATGTGCCTACTTACTACTATGCATCTGTTATTGGTTACCAGTGACTGGCCCTCCTCTTTGATGAATCTTCCATTGAATGTCCCTCTTCTGTGATTGGTGTCCTGGTCACTGGCCCTATTCAACAATGGAAGACCTAGTGACTAGTCCTACCCTGTGATGGGTGTCCCAGTAAATGGACTTCCCCCATAATGGGTGTCCTAGGGTCAAGTCCTCCTTTGTGATGAGTGCCCCAGTGTCTGTCATTCCTCAGTGATGCTTGTCCTAGTCTGTAGCCTTCTTCTTCAATGGTGTCACAGAAACTGCGACTCCTTCATAATGGGTCTTCCAGTGACTCGACCTTCTCCATAATGTGTATCACATGGTCTTTGCTTTCTCTTTGAAGGTCACCAGGACCCGGATTTCATATATGGTTAATGCCACAGTTAGAGACCTTCTTCCATAATGGGTGTCTTTGTGACTTGTTCTCCTTTATGGATGCCCCAGTGACTAGACCTCCTCAGTATTTGGTGCCCAATGACTTGGCTTCTTCTTGATGGGTGTCCCAACTGTTGGTGCCCTAGTCCCTGACTCTGATTTTTAATGAGTGGTGCAGTGACAGGGAATCCTTCATAATATGTGCCACAATGATTGTGCTTCCTCTTTG
>NW_007175393.1:1946-2776 GCF_000164805.1 Carlito syrichta
TGATGGATGACAGTTGCTGGTCTTCTTTCATGATTGCTTCCCAAGTGATTCATTCTCTTCTGTGATGGGTGCCTCAGAGCCTGTTCCTCCTTTGAGTCTAGTGCCTCATTGATAGTCTCTCCTCTGTAATTAGTGCTAGAGTGGTCAGCTATCCTCTGTATTCTGTAACTTAGTGATTGTCCCTTATCAATGATGTGTACCCAAGTGACTGGTTTCCTCTATGATGGGTGATCTAGAGATTGGTCATCCCACTATGATGGGTGTCAGGGTAAATAGGCTTCCTCCACTATTGGTAGTCCAAGACTAGACCTACTTTGTTATGAGTGTCACAGTAACTGGGCTTCCTCTGGGATGGGTGCCCCACTTACTGGCTCCCTTTGTGATCTGTGCTGTAGTGATTGACCCTCCTACTAACGGATGCCCTAATGAATGGTCTTTCTCTGTGATGTATGCCTCAGTGTCTGACCCTCCTCTTTGAAAAGAGCCACAATGACGGGGTTTCCTAATAATGTGTGTCCAGGTGACTAGCAGTTCTCTACGATGGGTGCCCAAATGATGGGTCTTTTTCTAACTGTTACCACAGTAATTTGCTCTCCTCTGTAATGGGTGCCTCTGTGAAAAGCCCTTTCCTGTGATGGGTGCCCCAGTGACTGTCCCTTTTCTGTGTTTGCTGACACATTGACTGGTCCTTCTCTGTGATCTCTGCTTCAGTGACTGACTCTCCTAGTTATTTGTGCACCAAAGACTATCCCTCCTCTGTGATTGGTACCCCAGTGATGCGCCCGCTTTTGTGATCGGTGTTCAGTGACTCATTTTCTCTGTTATGTGTT
>NW_007175393.1:3531-8926 GCF_000164805.1 Carlito syrichta
TGATTGGCATGACATTGATTTGTTCTCCTATTATGGGTTCCTCAGTGACTGCCCTTCCTTGTGATTTGTGCCTCAGTGACAGTCACTCTTTTCTGATTGGTGACCCAGTGACTGGCCCAATTCTGTGATGACTCTCTTAGTAACTGCCTTTACTATATGATAGGTGCCTTAGTGATGGGCTCTTTTCAATAATGGGTTCTTCAGTGAATGGGTTTCCTCTGTAACTGAGTCCCAGTAACTGGCTTTCTTCTGCAATGGGTTTTTCAGGGACTGTCCCTCCTCTGTACTTTGTGTCTCATGAATGGGGCCACCTCTGTGATTGGTGCTCCAGTGACTGACCTTATTTCTGATGGGAACACCAAGTACTGGCATCCTCTGTGAGAGTGTTCCAGTGACTGGCACTCCATTCTTATGGGCGTCCCAGTGACTGTCCTGCTCTGTGTTGGGTGCTCCAGTGAATTATTCTCCTCTGTGATGGTTGTTCCAGTGATTGGTCACACTTCATAATAGGTGACCAAGTGATTGTTGCCTCAGTGACTAGTCCTCCTCTGTAATGAATGTCCTTGAGACAGGTCCTCCTTTTTGACTGGGGCCTCATTGTCTACCCATCCTTTCTGATGGGCAACCCAATGACCAGAATCTGATAGGCACTCCAGTGATAGATGATTGGTACAACTCTTCTGTGATGACTGTCCCAGTTACTGTACTGGGTGTCTCAATGATTGTCCTCTGTGATGGGGGATGAAGCGACTATTTCTCCTCTGTGATGTGTATCCCGGTGACAGTCCCATCCTAATGGGTATCACAGTGACTACAACTCCTCAGTGATGGGTGCCTCATAACTGACCTTCATTTGCCTTCTTCTTTGATAGGGGAATCAGTGATTTTACTTCCTCTCTGATGGACTTCTCAGTGAATAGCACTCCTCTTTAAAGAGTACCACAGTGACTGGTCCTCCTCTGTGAACGGTGCCACGGTTATGTCCTTCTCTTATGGGTGTCTCAGTAACTGGCCTTCATTTGTGATGGGAGCCACAGTGACAGTCGTTCCTCTGTGATGTATGCCCCAGTGCCTGGCTCTCCTCTGTGATGGTTGTCCCAGTGACTCGCACACTGTTTTGATGGCTGTCCCAGTGACTGGTCTTTCTCTTTGATGGGTGTCCAGTGACAACACACCTCTGTGATAGGATCCACAGTGACAAGTCAAATCTGTGATGTTTGTATCAGCAACTAATCCTCTTCTATAATGTGTGTCACAATTAATAGCACTCCTTTGTGACTGGAGTCTACATGACTTGATTTTCTGTGTGATGAATGTCCCATTGACTACCTCTTCTCTATGATAGGTGTCCCAAAGTCTTGTCCTTCTTTATGATTGGTACCCCAGTGGCTAGCTCTTCTCCTAATGTGTGCCAGAGTGACAAGTACTCTTCTGTGATGGGTGTCCCAGTGACTCCTCCCCCCCTGTGGTGCGTGTATTTTTGTCTGACCCTTCTCTGTGATGTGTGCATAAGTGACTGCTACTTCTTGTTGAAAAATGCCCCATTAGATAATTCTTCTTTGTGATGAGTCCCCCATTGATTAGCTTTCTTCAGTTATTTCTACCCCAGTACTAGGACTCTTACGTAATGGGTTTCCAACTGAATTGCCCTCCACTATTATGGGAGCCCTAATGACTGGTCCTAATGAGTGATCAGTGCCCAGTGACTAGCCCTCCTCCATAATTGGAGCCATAGTGACTAGACCCATCTGTAATGAGTATTCTATTAAGTGGGTCTTTTCCACAATTAGTCCCCTGTGAAAAGATATACTTTTTAATGGGGTTTTAATGGAATAGACCTGCTCAGTGTTGGGTGCTCAAGTGACTGGGCCTCCTCTGTGATGGTTTCTCCAGTGACTGTCCCTACTCAACAATGCGTCTCAAATGACTGGCCCTTCTCTCCTATGGTTACCATAGTGACTGTCCCTTCTCTGTGTTAAATGTACCAGTGACTCTCTCCTCAGTCATGGGAGCCCTAGTGAAAGAGCATCTGTTATGAATGCCTCAGTGACTGGCCTTCTACTGTGATGGGTGCCTCAGTGACAGGATCTCCTCTGAAATAGGTTCCCCAGTGATGGTTTCTCATTGATTATGGTTGTCCTAGTGACTGTCTCTCCTCTGTCTTGTGTGCTCCAGTGACTGGCCCTCCTCTATAATATGTTCCTCAATGACTAGCACTCCTCTGTGATAGGTGCCACAGTGACTGGCACTCTTGTGAGAAGTGTGTCTCAGTGTCTGGCCTTCTTCTCTCATCAGTTCCCAAGTGACAGGCCCTCACCTGCTGGGAACCAGCTTAGAGGCCTTCACGTTGACAGGGTCTGGAAGGCTGAAGGCCCCAATTTGCAGGGCAACTCTGGGCAGCTGTTGTTCCTGCTTCTTCGACCTTCACTCTTGATCTCGCCACTGGAAACCAGGAAGTTGGAAGATGTAAAGAGTTTTATATGGGAGAAATAATTCTTACCAAATGGTAATACTTAGTGAAGGAAGGATTTGTTTTGTTAGAAGTATACTCTTCCGTTAAGAGCACCCTTGGCCCTATTTCCCCTTGTTAAGAAGGCCTATAATTCTGGTTAGGGATTGAGATTAAGACAAATTGAGCCTGGGGGCTGGGGGCTTTTGTTTTACAAATGTTGAAGCCCATTCTCCCTGACAAGGAATAATTGACACAGATTGTAAATACCAGGTGTGACATTATGGAAAGTGAGTCAGGCCAACTGTGATTAAGAAACCTTGGGAATGTTGCTTTATCCCTGATAATTGCAATTTGCTGTGTGAAAGCTTACAAATCAATGTGACAATTGTAGCAATTGAAACTGATGGCTTAAAAACGAAAACCATGTTTTTGCCTCAAGCCAAAATCTAGGGTATTAAAAAAAGTTGAAAAAGACAATAAATCAGTAAGTGTCCTACTTGCAGCAGAGTCAGGTGTCCCAAGTTTTTCTCTCTTCCCTGACTCTGTCTTTCCTTCAGGAAACCCTAGTCTGCTGGAGCTGGTCTCCGGCACTCACCTGTAATGGATGTCCTAGTGAATAATCCTCCTCTGTGACGGGTGCCCTAGTGATTGGCTCTCTTTTGTGATAGGTTTCACAGTGAAAAACGTTGTTCAGAGATTTGTACGCCAGTGACCGGTTATCATCTATAATGGATTCCCTAGTGATTAGCACTCCTTAATGATTGGTGAAACAGATACTGGGCTTCATGAATACTGGTATCCCCGTGACTAGGCCTCTGTGAGTGTTGTTCCAGTGACTGTTGTCCCTCCATAATAGATGCTCCATTGACTGACCTTCCTCTGTGATTGGTGCCACAGACACATGTCCTCCTCTATTATGGTTGCCCCAGTGACGGGCATCCTCTTTAGTTGGTGCCCCGGGTTCTGACACTCTTTCATAATCGTTAATGCATTGACGGATCCTTTTCTGTGATGGTGTCACATTTATTTGGTCTCATGCTTAATAGATGTTTCAGTGACTGTTCCTCCTTTGTTATGGGTGTCCTAATGACTAGTTCTTCTTTATAATGTGTGCCCCTGGGATTGTG
The DNA here is from genome assembly GCF_000164805.1 of Carlito syrichta. Classification (NCBI taxonomy): domain Eukaryota; kingdom Metazoa; phylum Chordata; class Mammalia; order Primates; family Tarsiidae; genus Carlito; species Carlito syrichta. Next base: position 7,111 of record NW_007175393.1, read on the forward strand.
CCTCATCTGTTATTTGTGCCCCCATGATTTGTCTTCATATAAAATGGGAAACTGTTACTAGCTCTTCTCTGTGTTGGGTGACACAGAGGCTTGATTTTTTCTATAATTGGTGCCCCTGTGACTGACCCTCCTTTGTGATTTGTATCACAATGACTGATCCTCCTCCATAATTGGTGTACCAGTGACTGAGCCTTTCCTGTGTTCCCCAGTAACTTGCTATCACATATGATTGGTGCCCTCCTATGTGATGGGTGTCACAGTGACTGCACCTCCTCCATAATACATGCCCTAGTTACGAGAACTACTTTGTTATTGGTGCCACAATGTCTAGCCATCCTTTGTGATAAGTCCTGAAGTGACTAACCCTCTTCTATGATGGGTGTCCTAGCTATCTAGGCTTCCTTCAAAATGAGTAACTTAGTGACTAGGCCTCTGCTGTGATGGGTGACCCTGTTTCTTGATGACCCATAATGTAAGTCTTAGTGACTGGCCCTCTTCTGTGTGTCCCAGTCTCTGCTCCTCTTTCATAACAGGTGCTTTATTGACTAGGCCTCCTCTGTGACTACTGCAATAGTAAATAGACTTCCTAAATCATTGGTTTCACAGTGACTAGTACGTTTTTTGAGTTAGAGTCTCACTCTGTGATCTAGGCTGGAGAGCAAGGGCATGCTTACAGGCATACCAGCATCAACTGTTGGACTAAGGCCATCTTTCTGCCTCAGTCTTCCAGGTAGCCAGAGCTACAATCATGTGCTACCATGCCTGGCTAATTTTTTCACAGGCTTTAGAGATGAGGTCTCATCCAGTTGCCCAAACTATTCTCAAACCCCTGGACTCAGGGATTTTTCTTGCCTCAGCCTCCCCTACTGCTAGGTATACAGGCTTGAGCCATATCTCCCAGTCGACCAGCCCTCTTTTGTGATGGGGGACCCTGTGACTGGTTCTCCTCTGTGATTGATGCCCCAGAGACTGGACTTTTTATTTAATGGGTGCTCCAGTGACTGTCCCTCCTCAGTTATTGATGTCACAGTGACAATTCCTTTTCTGAGTGACTGCCCCATTGACTAGTCCTCCTTTGTGAGTGGTGCCACCATGAGTGGCCTACCTCTGTGATTGGCATGACAATGATTTTCTTCCTCTGTTTGGGGTGCCCCATAGACTACCCCTCTTATGTGAGTCGTGCCCCTGTGACTTTCCCTTCTATATAATGGGCCCAGTGACTGACCCTCTTCTGTGATAGCTGTCCCAGGAACTGACTCTTCTCAGTGTTGGCATTCTCCGTGGTTATATCTCCTCTGTTAATGAGTCTCAGTGATTAGCTTTTCTCTGTGATTGGTTCCTAAGCGGCTGTCTCTTTGTGCTTCATGCCTCATTGACTGATACTCCTATGGGATTTGTACTACAGGGTATGGCTTAACTCTGTAATTGATGCATCCGTGAATGACCCTAATCTGATACAGGTGCTCCAGGACACTCCACTGTTATAGGCAACCCAGTGACTGGCATCATGTGATGTGTGCCCCAATGAATTGCTCTCCTCTGTAATGGGTGGCCCAGTGACTGACTCTCATCTGTGATGGTTTTCCCAGTGACAGGCTCTCATCTGTGAGGGATGCTCCTGTGAATGACCCTTCTCCATTAGTGGATCACCAGTGACAGTATCACTTCAGTGATTGGTGAAAAAGTGACTGGTTTTCATGCATTATGGTTATCCCAATAATTAAACTTCCTCTGTGAACTTTGTCCCAGTGACTTGTCCTCCTCCACAATGGGTGATCCAGTGACTAACCCTATAAATTATGGATGCTACAATGAA
>NW_007175393.1:8946-20174 GCF_000164805.1 Carlito syrichta
CTGACTCTTCTCAGTGTTGGCATTCTCCGTGGTTATATCTCCTCTGTTAATGAGTCTCAGTGATTAGCTTTTCTCTGTGATTGGTTCCTAAGCGGCTGTCTCTTTGTGCTTCATGCCTCATTGACTGATACTCCTATGGGATTTGTACTACAGGGTATGGCTTAACTCTGTAATTGATGCATCCGTGAATGACCCTAATCTGATACAGGTGCTCCAGGACACTCCACTGTTATAGGCAACCCAGTGACTGGCATCATGTGATGTGTGCCCCAATGAATTGCTCTCCTCTGTAATGGGTGGCCCAGTGACTGACTCTCATCTGTTATGGTTTTCCCAGTGACAGGCTCTCATCTGTGAGGGATGCTCCTGTGAATGACACTTCTCTATAATATGTAGTTCACTGACTGGCACTCCTTTGTGATGGGTGACCCAGTGACAGATCCTCATCCACAATGGATTCCATAGTGACTGGATCTGCTGTTTGTTATGTGGTCCAATGATTGAGTCTCTTCTGTGATGGGTGTCCAAGTGATTGACTCCACTCTGTGATTGTTGTCTCTAGAACTAAGCCTCCTCCCAAATGGGTGTTCCAGTAACTGTGCCTCCTTCATTATGAGTGGCCCAGATATTGGCTCTTCTCCACTAGTGAATCACCAGTGACAGTATCACTTCGGTGACTGGTGAAAAAGTGACTGGTTTTCATGCATTATGGTTATCCCAATAATTAAACTTCCTCTGTGAACTTTGTCCCAGTGACTTGTCCTCCTCCACAATGGGTGATCCAGTGACTAACCCTATAAATTATGGATGCTACAATGAATACTATTCTTCTCTGATGGGTGTCCCAGTGATAATGATTACTCTGAGAACTGTCCTCATGACTGGCCTACCTCTGTGATGGGTGCCCCAGTAATTGCCCTCCTCTGTTATGGCTGCACCCATGACTGGACTACTTTGAATAGTGATCCAGGGAATCAACCTCTTTTGTGATGGGTGCAGAGGTGACTGACCCACTTTTATGATGGCTGTCTCTGTGACTGACCCTCCTCTGTAATGGGATCTTTAGTGACTAAGCCTCCTTTGTGATGGGTGCCCCTGTGACTAGTCCTTTACGTTATGGGTACCACACTGACTTGCCATCCTCTATAATTGATGCCCCAGTAATGGGCTCTACTCTGTGATGGGTGCCACAGTTATTAGTCCTCACCTGTGAGGGTACCCCAGTGTCTGATCCTCCTCTATGATTGATAGTCCAATGACTGACTCTCTTTTGAAATGGTGTCCTTGTGACTAGTCCTCCTCTCTGATTGTACCTTTGGGACTGACCCTTCACTTTGATTGGACCACACTGACAATCCCTGCTTTGTGTTGAGTTGCACAGTGACTTCTCCCCTTCTGTGATGGATGCCTTAGTGAATGTCTCTCCTGTGTGATGGGTGCCACAGTGACTGCCCCTCATCCTTGATGGTTTTCCCAGTAACTAGTCCTCCTCCAAAATGAGCAAACCAATGATAAACCCTTCCCTGTGATGAGTGCCTCATTGATTCTCATGGCTGACCATCTGTCTTTATGGGTGCACCAGTGGTTGGGCCTCTTCTGTGATCAGTGCCCCAGTGACTGGCCCTAATCCATATTGTTTACCCAGTAACTAGCCCTCCACTGTGATTGGTGTCCCACGTATGGGGCCTTCTTAATAATGAGTGCAATAGTGACAGGACCTCCTATGTGACTGGGGTCCCAGTGAATTTCCTTCATATATGTGTGTTCCAGTGACCAAACCTCCTCAGTGATGTTTGTCACAGTGACTGGTCCTGCAGAACTGAAGCCCCAGTGACTTGATCTACTCTGTGATTGGTGCCACAATGACAAAATCCTCCATGATGATTGTCTATATATAAACCCTAGTTTGTGATGGGTGTCCTAGTAACTGGATCTCCTCTAAAATTGGACCCCTAGTGACTAGTCCTCTGTTGTGATGGGTGCTCCTTTATCTAGAATTCCTCCAAATTAGTTACCCCAGTGACTAACCCTCCTCATAATAGGTGATCTAGTAACTAGGCCTCCTCTATAACTGATGAGTTTCCCAGTGACAACCTCTCCTCTGTGCTAGATGTTCAGTTACTTGAACTTTTGTTCAATGGGTGCCCAGTGACTGACCCTGTTATGTAAATTTGCCCCAATAAATGATCCTCCTTTGTGATGGGTATTACAGTAACTAGATTTTCTCTCTGACTGTTGCCCCAGTGACTGGGTCTCCTACATAATTGTTGCCTCAGCAACTAGTTCTTCGTCATAATGGGGGCTTTAGTGACTATCCATCCTTTGTGGCAGGTGTCCTGGTAACTGTGTCTCCTCCATGTTGTCCCAGTGATAAGCCCTTCTTTGTGAAAATGATCCCAGTGACCTCTCTTCCTCAGTGATCCGGGTCCAGTGAATGGCCCTCTTTTGTGATGGTTTCCTCTTTGACTTTCCCTCCTCCATAATGCTGGCCCAAGTGACTGATCCTCCTCTGTTATTGGTGCCAAAGTGACAAGTCCTCCTACTGGTGGCTGCCCCAGTGACTGCCCTCCTCTGTTAGAGGTGTACAAGTGCCTGGCTCTGCTCTGTGATGGATGGTCCAAGGACTGGTTCTCTTCTGTGATTGCTTTCCCAGTGACTGATTCTTCTTTGTAATGGGTATCTTAGTAATTGTCCATACTCTGCTGGGTACCTCATTGACCAACCATGCTTTGTGCTCCAGTGACTAGCTGTATTGTGTAATCAATGCCACAGTGTCTGGCCTTCATCTGCAATGGGTACCCCATGAGTGGCCTCCCTTGTACTGGGTACCCCAGAAACTGCTCCTATGGTATTAGGGTACCCAACTGATTGGACCATCTCCGTGATGGGTGTCTCAGTGACAGGCCCTCCTCTGTGATAGGTAATTCAGTGATTAGTCTCCACTGTAAAGGGTGTTCAGCTGACCAGTCCTTTTCTGTTATGGGTGCCCTGGTGACTGTGCCCCTGCTAGTGGTGCCCTGTGTGACTTTCCTCTGTAATGCGTGCATGCGTGCTTGGTCGTACTCTGTGATAGGTGTCTCAATTACTGTGCACCTCTGTGATGGGTGCCCCAGTGAGTAGATCTCATTCATAAGGAATGTCCCAGTGACTATCCCTCCTCTGTGATGGATGCTCAGTGACTGACTCACCTCTGCGATGGATATATCAGTGATTGTTTCTGATCTGTGATACAAGTCCTAGTGACTGGTATTCCTCCATATTAAGTGACCCATAAATGACTCTCTTCTTTGATGAGTCACCCCATGATTGGTCCTCCTCTGTGATGGATTCCCCAGTGAAATGTGTTTTTTGTGATTGGCGTCCCAGTGACTGACTCACCTCCATAATTGGAACACTATTGAATGGCCTTTCTCCATTGTGAGTGCCTCAGTGGGTCCCCTCCTTATTGGGCGCCCCAGTGACTCACCCTCCTCTATTATGAGCCACCCAGTTACAACGTCTCCTCTGTGACTGGTGCCACAGTGACTGGACCTTCACCATAATGATTGCCTCAATGAAAAACCATCCTCTCTAGTCAATGTACCAATGACAGGTCCTTCTCCATAATAGGTTCCATAGTGACTGGCCCTCCTCTCTTTTTGGTGCCACAGTGACTAGCCCTCATCTGTTTTGTATGTACCAATGACTAGCCCTCTTCTGTGAGGGGTACTGTCTTGACTGACTCCTCTCTTTGAAGGATGTCCAACTGACAAGTCTTACTTTGTTATAGGTATTCCAGTGACTGTTCCTCTTCTGTGACGGGTGCCTAGTGACTGACCCTCTTCTTGGATGGCTGTTCCAGTGACTGGTCTTTCTCTGTGATGAAGTCCAAGTGCCAACACCTCCTGTGCAATGAGTGCCTCCGTGACTGACCCTACTCTGTGAAAAATGCCCTGGTGACTGATCCTTTTCGGTGATAGAGGCCCCAGTGAATAGCTTTCTACTTTTATTGCTGTGTCATTTATGAGGGCTCCTATAAAATGTGTGCTTCAATGACAATCCCTCCTCAATATAAGTGTCCTAGTGACTGTGCCTCCTCATTGATTTCCACCCCAATGTTGAACTTTCCCCTGTAGTGTGTGCCCAAGTGAATAGCAATCCTCCCTTATGGATGTCACAGTAACTGGACCTCCATAATAGGTGTCCCAGTGATTGGCTTTCCTCCATTATGGGCACCTAGTAACAGGCCCTTCTCTATGATTGATGTCCCAGTAACTGAATCTCCTCCAGAATGTTTATTTCAGGGACTAGCCCCCTCTGTGATTAGTATATAACTTACTGGACCTCCTCCATAATGGTTATTCCTGTGACTAGCCCCCTCTGTGACAGGTATATAACTTGCTAGGCCACCTCCAAAATGAGTGTCCTAGTGTCTGGCCCTCCTTAGTGATGGGTGTCCCAGGGATTGGTCCTCTTCTGTGATGACTGTCTCAGTGACTGTCTCTCCTTTTTGTTAGTTTACTCAGTGTCTGGACCTCTTATATAATGGGTGCCCTGGTGATTGGCACTCCTATGTGAAAAATATCCCAGTTAATGAGACTCTTCTGTGATGAATGTCCCAATATCTAACTTTCCTCTGTGATTGTTTCCCCAGGGAATGTTTCATACATGCGAGTTTCCAGCAACTACCCATCCTCAATTATTTTTGCACTAATGACAGGGTCTTATGAGTGTTTGGTACGAAGTGGTTGGCTCTTCTTCATAATGAGTACCCTAATGACTCATCATCCCCTGTGATGTGTCCCATTATATGCCTCTCCTCCATAAGCAGTGCACCATGACAAATCCTCAATATTATGGGTATACCACTGACTGGCTTTCTCTGTGATGGTTCCAATGACAGGGCCTCCTCATAATTGGTGTTGATATGACTAGCTCTCCCTTTTTATGGGTGTCCTAGTGACTGGCTATCTTCTTTGATGGTTGCCCCAGTGACAGATTCTCTTCTGTAATGTGTGCCCCTGTGAATATTCTTACTTCATTATGGGGCTTCCTCTGTGATTGGTGACCCAGCGGTTGGCATTCCTCCATAATGGAAGCCCCAGTGACTAGTCTTCCTCTGTGATGGGTGTCTCATTTAATGGGCCTCCTCAGTAATGGCTGTCTAGTGACTAGCCCTCGTTTGTGATAGATGTCATTGTGACTTGCCCTCTTGTGTGATATGTGCACTAGTGAATTGCCTCTCTGTGTAATGAGTGTACCAGCGACAGAACTTTCTCCATGATTGGTGACCCAGTGACTTGTCCTCCTCTCATGTGTGCATCATTAACAAGATCTCTTCTCTGATGAGTCTCCCTGTGAAGACATCTCCTCTTGGATGTGTGCCTTTGTGACTCGTTCTTCTCTCTGATGACTATCACTCTTCTATGTTTGATTATTCATCAACTGGTCATCTGTATTGGGTGATTCACTGACTGACTCTCCTCTGTAATTGGTGCTCCAGTGGCAGCCTTCATCAGGGATGAGTTCACCTGTGAGGAGTTTCCTCTGTAATGGGTGCCCAAGAGACTGATTCTCCAATATTATAATTATTATTATTATTTTGAGTTGGAGTCTCACTCTGTCACCCAGACTGGAATGCAGTGGCATGTTCCCAGCCACCACAGTCTCAACCTGCTGGACTCTGGCAAACCTTCCGCCTCAGCCTTCCAAGTACCATGTCCCAATAGATTTTTATTTATTGTAGAGATGAGGTCTTGCCAAGATGCCTAGAGGATCTCGAATTCACAGGCTCAGTCAATCCACTCGCCTCAGCCTCCCAAAGTGCTGGAATTACAGGTTGAGCCACCTAGCCATGCATTCTCCACTGTAATGAGTGCTCCTGTGACTAGGATTTTTATAACCAGTGACTCATTGACTAAACACCTCTGTGATGGGTGCCCCAGTGACTAGCCTGCTTTGTGATAAATGCTCCAGCGATTGGCCTCCTTCAAATTAGTGCCCCAGTGATTAGTCCTTCTCTGATATGGGTGTTTCTAAGAGTTTCCCTTCCATATTATGGAAGCCCAAGTGTCTGAGTCTCCCCGTGATTGGTATCCTAGTGACTTGCTCTACTCCATAATGGTTGCTGCAGTGACTAGCCCACCTTTTTGGTGTTCTATTTACTGATGTTCCTCTCTAATCAGTGCCATAGTGACGGGCCCTTCTTTGTGATGAGTGTCCCATTCTGGGCCTCCTCCATAATGTGCGCCACAGTTACTGTACCTATTCTGTGATTGCTGAAATAGTGACTGGACTTTATATATGTTGGTTTTTCAGAGAATTGTCCTCTGTTGTAATGAGTATCTCATTGATTGGACCTCTTCCATCTTGGGTGCCAAATTGACTGGACTTCATCTGTGATTGGGGCCCCAATGATTGACCATCGTCTGTGATGGATGCCCATTGACTACCACGTTTCTGTGATGGGTTTTCTGCTAATGGTGCCTCCTCCCAAATGGGCGTCTCAGAGATGTGTCCTCCTCTGTAATGAGTGCCCCAGTTTCTGACCCTCCTTCATAAAGGGTGCCTCAGTAACAGACCTTCCTCTGTGAAGAGTGTCACAGTGAGTGGGTCTTTTTCATCATAGGTGCTCCATTGACTGGAACTCTTTCATGATTGGAGTCCCAGTGATGGGTCCTCCTCCCTGATGGGTTTCTCAATGACTGACCCTTCTCTGTGATAACTACCTTAGTGACTGTGTCTGATAGTGATGAATGCCTTAGTCCAAAGTCCACTTCAAATATTGGTGCTATAAGACTGTTACTTTTTGGTGACTTTTGCCCCATTGATTGGCCCTCCTCCATAACTAATGCCAAGTGACTGGCCCTCCTCTATGATGGGTGTCTCGGAAACAGAACTTCCTTCAAATTGGTTGCCACAGTGATGAGCACTCCTTTGTGATGGCTGTTCCAATTACTGAACTTCCTTACTGTTGGGTGCCCCAGTGACTTGCCCTCTTTTGTGGTGGTAGTCTTAATGACGGGCCCTCCTGCATAATGGGTTACCCAGTGACTGGCCATCCCCTGTTATTGGTGCCACTATTACAATTCCTTATTTGCATGGGTTTTTCTTTAACCAGCCTCCCATGACTGGTCCTCTTCTGTTATGAATGCCTCAGTGACTTCCCCTCCTCTGTGATGAGTCCCCCAGTCACTGGCCTTCCTCTGTGACAGCTCTCCTAGTGATTGGTCCTCCTTTGTGATGGGTGCTTCATTGTCTTTCTCTTTTCTGTGATGGGTTTCCCAGTGACTAGTCCTTCTCAGTGATTAAGGCTCCAGTGAATATCTCTTCTCTGTGATACGTGCCTTAGTGACCAACTCTCCCCTTGTGTTTGGTGCCTCATTGACTGGTCTCCTCTCTGGTCAGTGCTCCAGTTACTGATACTCACCTGTGATGGTTACCCTAGTGACTGGACTCCATGATAGGTGTCTTAGGTACTGGCTTTCCAGTGTTATGAGTGACCTGGTTACCTGCCTTGTCTGATGGGTGACACAGTGGCTTGCTTTCTTTTGTTATGGGTTTCACAGTGACTAGCTCTTCTTTGTGATAGATGGCCCAGTTACTGAACCTCCTCTATATCAGGGGCCCCAAGGACTGGACTCCTCTGTGATGGGTTTTCCTGTCATTGAGTCTCCTCTATAATTGCTGTCATAGTGGATAGCACTCCTCTGTGATGGGTACCCTGTGACTGACTGGATTCAATGACAGATACCCCAGTGACTGAGTCTTCTTTATAATGAGTGTCCCAGTATTTGGCTCTTCTCTGTAATGGGAGCCCCAGTGGCTTGCCGTCCTCCTTGAAAAATTCCCCAGAGACTGATCCTCTTCCATAATGGGTGCTCCAGTTACTAGTTTTCTTCTGTGATTGTTGCCCCTGAGACTGGGTTTCCTATATAATGTGTGTCCCAGTGACTACGTCTCCTACATATGGTAAGCCCAGTGATGGTGCCTACTCGGTGATTCATGTTCAAATTTGGCCCTCTCCATAATGTGTGCCCTAGTGACTAGACCTCCTCTTTAATGGGTTTTCCAGTAACTGGGCCTTCTCCATTATGCATGATCCGGTGACTGGATATCCTCCTTATGGGTGCCCAACTAACTGGGCATCTGTTGTGATTGGTGCCCCAGTGACTAGCATTCCTCATAATGGTTGGCCCTGTGACTCTCATCTGAAAAGTTTGTTCCAGTTAGTGGGACACCTCAACAATGGGTAACCCCAGTGATTAACCCCCCGTTAAGATGGGTGTTCCCTTACGTTTCATTCTGTGTGATGGGTGCCTCATGAGTAGAGTTCCACTGTTATGGGAGACTCTTTGGTTGGCCCTTCTACTTGATTCATAGTCAGGGACTGGTCTTCCTCTGAGATGTGTACCAGACTGACAAAGCTTCTTTTGTGAACATCCCTACTCTGTGATGAGTGGTACAGTGAACGACCCTGTTTTGTGGTGGGTGACTCAGAGACTGCCCCTTCTCTTTTATGAGGTCCTATTGAATGACCCATCTGTGTGATAGATGCCCCTGTGACTGGCCCTCTGATGGTTACTCCAGTGATTAGTCATTCTCCAAAACTGGTGACCCAGTGAATACCACACCTCTGGGATGGGCTACCAGTGTCTGGTTCTCCTCCATATAGGTGATTTGTCCACCTCTGTGATGGGTTTTTCCAGTGACTGACTATCCTCTGTGATGTTTGCCATGTGACTAACCCTCTTCTGTGATTGGTGATCTTGTCACTGGGTATCCTCCAAAAAGATGCCCAAGTAACTGGCCCATCTCCTTGATACATCCCAGTGACTGTTCCTCTTTTGTGATAGGTACTTCAGTAACTGTTCCTCCTCTGTGATAGGTGCCACAGTGAGTAGACCTTCTATGTGAAGAGTAACACACTTCCAATGCTTCCTTTGTGTTGGGTGCCCCAGGACTGGCCCTCTCCTGTGATGGGTGCCTCAGTGACTGGTCAAGATCAATAGTTGTTACCCCAGTAACTAACCCTCCTCTGTACTGAGACTTCTGTATAATGTGTGCCCCATTGACTGGACCTCCTTTGTGAAAGATATCCCAGGGACTGGATCACTTTTATAGAGTGTGGCCTAGTGTCTGGGTCTCTCCTGTGATTGGTGTTTTAGTGACTGGCTTTCATGTATGTTGGATGCCCCAGTGACTAGTCCTACTTTGTGACGTCTGTCCCAGTGACTGGGCCTCCTCCTTAATGGTGTCCCAGTGACTATTCCTCCTCTGTGTTCAGTTTCACAATGATTGACCATCCTCTGTGATGGGTTCCACAGTGTAGAGCCATCATTTGCGATGAGTATTATAGTATGTGGGCCTACCTCAAAATGAATGCCCCAGTGACAAACCCTATTCTCTGATACTTCCCTGTTGAATGGCCATCCTCTGTGATGGGTCCCAGTGCCCGGGCCTCCTCCGTAATAGGTACTCCATTAACTAGGTCTACACTGTTATTGGAGCCGCAGTGACTGATCCTCATCCAAAATGGGTGCTCCAGTGAGTAGTCCTAATGTACGATAGATATCCCAGTTTCTGGGCTTCCTCCATAATGAATGCCCTAGTGACAGGCCCTCTTCTATGATGGTTTCCCAGTGCCTGTTTATCCTTCATAATAGGTGCTCCTTTGTTTGGAACTCCACTGTGATTGGTGGCCCACTGACTAGTTCTCCTCTAAATAGGTGCACCAGTGGTTAGCCCTCTTTTTAGATGGATGTTCCACTAACAGGGTCTCCTTCATAATTGGTGTTCCAATTTCTAGCCCTCCTCTGCATAGAGTACCTAAGGTGCACTGTGTAGCTCTGCACTGTGATGAGATTATCAGTGGATGACTATCCTCTTTGTAAATGCCCCAGTGTTTGGCATAACACTGAAAAATGCCACAGTTTATGAGCCTCCTCTGCGATGGGTACCACACTGATTTTGCCTTCTCCATGACTGGCCTACCTGGTCCACCTCTTTGATTTAAGCCTCAGTGACAGAGCTTAACCTAACTGGAGCACCAGTGACTGGCCTAAATCTGAAATGTGATCTTCAGAGACTGACCATCCTCTATGATGGGAGTCCCAATAACTGATTCTCATCTGTGAAGGCTGTCCCAGTGACGGGACTTACTCTGTCATTATGCTCCCACTGACGGGCTCGACTCTGTGATGAATGCACCGTGATTAGCCCTTCTCCATAACAACTACTCCATTGACTGAGACTCCTCTTTGAATGGTGCCCCAGTTACTGACTTTCTTTTCAATTGGGAGTCCTAGTGACTAGATCTCCTTTGTGATGAGTGCTCCAGTAGACTGACCTCCTCCATAATTACTGTCACAGTGACTAGCACTCTTCTGTGACAGGAACATCTGTGGCTGGCTATTCTCTGTAATGGATGCCCCAGGTGACTGGTTATCCTTTGTGATAGGTGACCCAGTAACACAGCCTCCTCTATAATGGTGCGCCAGTGACTGGTTCTCCATTGTAATGGATGCCCCAGTGACTGGTCCTCCTCTGCAATGGGTACACTCGTGACTTGTCCTACAAGGTAATGGTTGCTCCAGTGACTGGCCCTCATCGCTGATGGTAGTCCCAGTGATTAGCCATCCGCCAAAATTAGTGCTGTAGTGAATACCCCACCTCTTTGATGGGTTATTATGTCTTGTTCTCCTCCACATGGGTGCCCCAATGACTTGTCCTCCACTGTGATGGGTTTTCCAGTGAGTGGCTCTCCTCTTTGATACTTGCACTTGTGGCTATCCCTGCTCTGTGATTGGTGATTCGTGCCCCAGTGATTAGTTAACCTCTGTGACAGGCTATCAATGTCTTCTGTGATGGCATTCCAATGACTGATTGTCTTATGTAATAGACACTCCAGGGACTCGGTCTCCTCTATAATGGGTCTCCCAGTGACAGGCCCTTCTATGTAAAGAATCCCCATGGCCTGATCCCCCTCATTAAATGGTACTACACACATTTTTTCTACTTTGTGATGGGTGCCCCAATAATCAGACTTTTCTGTGTTTGGTGCCAGAATAACTTGCACGTTTCTATAATATGTTCACAGTTGCTGGCACACCTTTGTTATGGATGCCTAGTGACTGACCCTCCTTTATGATGGGTGTTCAAGTGAGTGGTTTGTGATCAGTGCCACAGTTACTGGTTCTAATTCATAGTGGATGCCCTAGTGACTAGTCCTTCTTTGATGGGTGACCCAG
>NW_007175394.1:0-763 GCF_000164805.1 Carlito syrichta
GATATCTTCTTGACATATAAAATGCAATCTTAACAATAATTGTTGTAATCATTTTTTGCTTGCTAATTTTATTATCTGTGTCATTACTAGGTAAGTCAGTTTCATAGTTCTTATATATAGATGATAATTACCCCTGAATTGCTATCCCAGAAAAAACTCAGAGGTACAACACAATTTAAAAGATCATAGAAAGAATTATGCTTAAAATGTCTCAAATTCCTTACATTCAGCAAGTATAGTATTGATATTTAAAGGCTATGAAATGTGATCAGAAAAATGACAGTCTAAACTGACTAATAGTAATACAAAATTCAAAATATGTCAGCAAAAATAGCAGTATTGTATCAAAATTATGCATGTTTGTCAAGTGTGATTCAGTCCAGAAATGCAAGATAATTCAATATTAAGAAATATTCTTACAGACATATCATTTGAAACTGATTAGTAATGGTTTTCCCATTTAATTTAAGTAGTTGGTAATGCTGTCTCAAATCAAGCTTTAATGAAATTAATTGGGAAAGGAAAAGTTATTTTTTACATACGCATATCCCTGTTCAAAGTAGAGGGTTCATGTTTTAGGAGAAAAGGAAAATGCATCTGGAATCAGAAGGTATATGTAAATGTCCTATTTTTAAAAATCATCTAAAAATATTAAAGTTTCTTTGCTTCTGGGAGACTTTGAAGTTTAATAGATTTAGAGGGTTTTGAGCTTCCATTTTAGTCCATTTTTAACATTTAATGTTAGTAATAAATGGTTGTTTTG
>NW_007175395.1:0-601 GCF_000164805.1 Carlito syrichta
ACCTGGGCAACTTGGTGAGACCTCATCTCTACAATAAATCAAAAAATTAGCCGGGCGTGAGACTCCAACTTAAAAAGAAAAAAGAAAGAAATCTTCCTTTGCTGGGCATTGGAACCAATTAGAATCCAGAGACATGTGTTTTACCTTATTTGTGTAGAAACTTCTTGTGTTTTCCTTATTTGTACAAAATTATTGTTTACGCGATGTCCAGGAAAGTGATGTAACCTCTGAAGTACTCAGTCAATGGGGAACCAGGGGAAGGACTTGCACTTTAGGAAATAAGTACGCTAGCTGTGACTGCCTTGATGTGTCTGCTCACCCAAGTGATACCCATTCCTGCAAGAATGAGATTAAAAGAGCTGCTTCACTCCCCCAGTCTCTGAGTCTCTGTGTTGTGTTTTAATGATGAAACTGAGGTGTCAATTCTGTCTCCCACAAGGAGAGACAGGAAGTACTATCTAAAGGACTCCCTCGTAAAAGATGTTCCCTTACAGCCTCTTGCTGAAAAGAAAGGGTTCCTCTGGGATATGATCCTCCTCTTTTTTCTTTTCTTTTCTTTTCTTTTCTTTTTTTCCTTCCAGGACACTTTTACTTGGAAAAT
>NW_007175396.1:0-1006 GCF_000164805.1 Carlito syrichta
CACTTTAGGAAATAAGTACGCTAGCTGTGACTGCCTTGATGTGTCTGCTCACCCAAAGTGATACCCATTCCTGCAAGAATGAGATTAAAAAGAGCTGCTTCACTCCCCCAGTCTCTGAGTCTCTGTGTTGTGTTTTAATGATGAAACTGAGGTGTCAATTCTGTCTCCCACAAGGAGAGACAGGAAGTACTATCTAAAGGACTCCCTCGTAAAAGATGTTCCCTTACAGCCTCTTGCTGAAAAGAAAGGGTTCCTCTGGGATATGATCCTCCTCTTTTTTCTTTTCTTTTCTTTTCTTTTCTTTTTTTCCTTCCAGGACACTTTTACTTGGAAAATTACAACACTAGTACAAGTCTAGTCTTACATATTTAATATTTACTTGTTGAAAGCAATGCCATAAAGTCAAATAAAATTAAACATGTTTTACTTTTTTCCTCATGAGAACATAAAAATTATAGAGGGAAACTTAACAGGATATGTTTTCAAAGTAACACAATTTTTTTCTTTTAGTAGTCCTTAGGTAGTTATGATAGAATAGTTTCCACTTTTTGTTTGTTTCTTTGAACAGGGATTTTGGTTTAAAGTTTTGTTTTTTTTTCTAGTATCTGCTTCTGCCTGCCCCTCTATCTAATCAGTTTTCCTCCACCTCTTGGTGCATTGCAGCTTGAACTGCTGTAGGAATCAAGTGGAGGAGGGTACCCCCTTTCCATAGAAGGGGGAGCCCTCTTTCTTGTCTGCCAACCCTATCATGACCCCATGTGTAGAGATCACTTGACTGCTTGAGTAACAGTCTTGACTTCCACTATATCCATCACGTGAGCTGCTGTAATCATCACAGCAACTTCTTCCACCATAAGATGGCAGGGGCCCTCATGTAGGTGACTATGTGAGTTACCATAACTCTCATATGAATCTCTGTAGAAGCCTCCACTGGGGTGATCTGAATAGTCATGATCACAACCATATCCATCTCTATCACTACAGCCTCTTGATGGATAGTCATCAC
>NW_007175397.1:0-734 GCF_000164805.1 Carlito syrichta
GCTGAATTGTCAGAAGACTTAACTTGCTGGCCGGCTAATGAGCCAACATGTGAGCTGACAACTATTCAACCAGTCATTGAGGTGACAGGCGAGCTGCCTTAACTAGTCAGCTTGTGTGAGAGCCGACTGGTGAACTGAGTTAACTACTTGGATGGAGAGCAAGTCGACTAGCTAGCTAACCTTTTGGCCTGTGAGAGAGCCCACAAGTTAGTTGACCTGTTGGCTGGTGAATGAGCCAACTACTTTGCTGACCGGATGGCAAGCAAGGGAGCCGACAAGTTAGCTGAGCAGATGGAAAGCGAGCAAGCCCACTAGTTAGATGACCAGCTAGCTGGGTTAATAGCAGACTAGTAAGTGAAATAACAAGCTAATTTGATAGCTCACTTAACTAGCTAGCTGTCTAGCTCAATGGCTATCTAGCTGACATAACTGGACACCAAACAAGCTATATAGCTGTCTAGGTGGCTGACTTAACTAGCTAGCTAACAGGATAGTTAACAGGATAGCTGACTTAACTATCTAGTTGACAAGCTAGCAAGCTGACAAGCAAGCTGAATAGCTTGCTGAATTAACTAGCTAGCTAAATAGTTAACTGACTAGCTAGCTGATTTAACTAGCTAGCTGGATAGCTAGCTGACTTACGTAGCTGACTAGCAAGTTGGCTGGAATGCTGGCTAGCCACTTGACTTAACAAGCTAGCCAAGTGTTTGGCTACACTGCTAGTCATCTTGCTT
>NW_007175398.1:0-657 GCF_000164805.1 Carlito syrichta
CATCATCTTGCCTCACTCCAACAAATAAATGTAATAAATACAACTTCTTTCTAAACTAATGTCTCTGTGGTTCATATGTCCTATGTCCCTGAGTGTTCAGGACTTTGTATTTTCCTTATGTAAGGACTAAACTCTCCTTTGCTCTAAATGTTTTATGTTTGCCCTATATTTCTACAAAGTTCCAAAACTGGATTCCTGCTTAGTTCATGCTGAAGATAATAATATCTACTTTATATATATCATCTTACACTTCCTTTAGTTCTTCTAATGAGTTTTTGAAATGATAACTATTATGAATCTGTCTTACAATAGAGGAAACTGAGGTTTAGTTGATAGAGAAAACTTGACCAGGCAACAGCAAATTGCAGGCAAGGCATTCAGAATCATATCTTATTTTTCCATTCAATAAAATGTATTGATCTCCTACAAAAAGCAAGGTACTGTTCTTCTGTATGATTTTTGAGTATGTTCAGGAAATATGGCATTGAACAAAAAAGAAAATATACTCATCCTCTAGTTGGGGAATGGAGGTGAACAAAAATTAGCAAATATATAGATACAAGTATAAACATATAAATAAAAACTAGGTAATTGGGTAAAATAAATAGTATGTAAGGTAATTAGTATGGGTAAATCAAATGGAGGGTAGAAGGATGA
>NW_007175399.1:0-957 GCF_000164805.1 Carlito syrichta
GAAGTCAAAAAAATTGTACAGGATATAAAAGAGTAGTAGAAACAATTTCAAAACAGTCTGTTCTGAAATAATAAAAATAAAGTGCTCCATCTTCAAAATCAATGACAAAGTAGCAAGTTTTGGAAACAGGCTCAATCAAGCAGAGAAAATAATCTCAGAGCTTGAAGATTAAAATATGAAATTAACACAATCTGTTAAAAACATAGGGAAAAAAATGAACTCTTAAAAAGAAACAAAACCTCTGGGAACTACATGACTTTTTTCAAAAACTATACCTACACCAGATCGGTATCCTCAAAGCACAAAGGAAAAATGAGAATGCCATGGAACAAATACTTCATGAGGTCTTTCAAAAGATCTTCCCCCATCTTGCTAGAGAGATGACCATCCGAGTGCAAGAGATTCAGAAAGCCCTCACAAAGTATTACAAGAGAAGACCATCTCCAAGACACATAGTAATCTACCTCCAAAATATAAGCACAAAAGACAAAAATCCTAAAGGCAGCAAGAGAGAAAGGTCAAACTACCTAACAAGGAAAACCCATCAGAATCACTCCAGACTTATCTGCAGAAACACTACAAGTCAGAATAGATTGGAGTCCAATTGTTAATATTCCTGAAGACAAGCAATTTCAGTCAAGAATTTTCTACCCAGCATATCTATACACCACCAACAAGCAGAGAACCAAATACAAGCAAAATCCCATTCATGATATCCACTAAACATTGAAATACCTTGGTATCCACATTACCAGAGAAGAGAAATTATGAGAACTTCAGAACATTGCTCAAAGAAATCAAAGATGACACAAATTAAAAAACATCCCATGTCCATGGATCTAAAGAAACAATATTGTCAAAATGACCATTCTCCTCAAGGTAATTCATTGTAATTGCCCATCAAATTGCCAACATCATTTTTCTCAGACCTGAAAACAACAATACAGAAATTCATAT
>NW_007175400.1:0-705 GCF_000164805.1 Carlito syrichta
CAGCCTGCAGGTTCAGGCCAGCCACTTGCCTGGCCTCCAAAAGCGCTGGGATGATGAAGCTGAGCCCCCGAGCCTGGCCTTGATCCTTCATCAAAACAAACCAGATGATCTGGCATGGAAGCCACGCCTGAAATCCCAGTGCTCTGAGAGGCTGAGGTGGGGGATGCCTTGAGCCTAGGATCCCAAGGTCAGCCAGGACCACACAGAGGACCCCATCTCCTCACCCATCTAAACTGGGGGTCTGGGGTTGAGGTGCCCATCATCCAGACCACTCTGGAAGTTGAAGCGGGAGGATCACCGGAGCCCACGTATTCGAGCCTGGCAATGAACAATGGTCATGAACACGGGCACCAGGATGGGCCACAGAGCCAGACCCTGTCTCCAAAATCATCAGAATCCTACACAGAATCAAAACTGCACGTGGTGTATTCACAAGATGACTGGCTTTAGATCAGGAAAATGGGATTGCAGAGGAATGAATGCCCCCGAGTGAAGGATTTGTCCCTTGCCTTTCTTGGTGGAAGGTCCTTGTTACCGAGTCAGAGGGTCGGGCTGCCTGGGTCACATTACTAACCTCAGAGAGGAGAGCTGGCAGGAACCCTGCCAGGGAAACTCGGAAGTCTTGTACCAATGTGGGGGCAGCCACTGGGGGGTGGTATATGGCTGGAAGGTGCCGAGCTTGAAGGACCCTCACATGTGGGGGAG
>NW_007175401.1:0-1133 GCF_000164805.1 Carlito syrichta
AAGCCAGCTTGCTATGCCAGCTGGCTAGCTAGGTAGCTAGCTGTTTAAGTCAGCAAGTTAACTCAGTTTGCTAATTTGTTAAGTCAGTGAGTTAAGTCAGCTGGCTAGTCAGCTACCTAGCTGGGTAGCTAGCTAGTTAAGTCAGCAGGCTAGCTAGTTAGCTAGCTAGTTAAACACCCTAGTTAAGTCAGCTCACTAGCCAGCTGCCTAGTTAGGTAGCTAAGTAGCTAAGTCAGCTGGCCAATCAGTGGTCTACGTAAGGAGCTAACTAGTTAAGTCAGCTGTCTACACAGGTTGCTAGCTAGGTAGCTAGGCAGTTATGTCAGCTTGCTAACCAGCTGGCTAGCCAGTTAGTTGTTACCTAGTTAAATCACCTGGATTGACAGTTGGTTAGCTAGTTAACTAGATAATTAGGTTAGCTGCCTAGCCTGCTGGCTATGTAGTTAAGTCACCTAGTTAAGTCAGCTGGCTAGCCAGCTGGCTAGCTATTTATCAAGCTAATTAATTCAGCTGACTAACAATCAGGCCAGCTATATAAGTCATCTAGTTAAGTCTGGTGGCTAGCCAGATGACTAGCTAGGCAGCGAGAAAGTTAACTCAGTTAGCTAGTCAGCTGGCTAGCTAAATAAGTCAGCTAGTTAATTCAACTGACTAGCCAGCTAACTAGCTAGGTAGAGAGCTAGTTAAGTCAGCTAGCTAGACAGCCTACTCACTAATTATCATCTAGTTTAGTCAGCTGGCTAGATAGCTGGCTAGCAGCTTATGTCTACTAGTTAAGTCAGCTGGCTAACCAGCTGGTTAGCTAGGTAACAACCTAGTTAAGTCAGGTGGCTAGCAAGCGGGATAGCTAGTTAAGTCAGCTAGTTAATTCAATTGGCTTCCCAGCTGGCTAGCTAGGTAACTAGCTAGTTAAGTCAGCTGGCTAGTCAGCTGGCTAGCTGGTAAAGACAGCTAGTTAATTCAGCTGCTCATTCAACTGGCTAGCTAGTTAAGTCAGCTGGCCAGCCAGCTGGATAGCTGGTTAAGTAACCTAGCTAAGTCAGCTGGCCCAGCATCTGGCTAGCTAGGTAGCCAGCTAGACAAATCAGCTAGTTAACACAACTTGCTAGCTAGGTAGATAGCTAGTTAAAGAA
>NW_007175402.1:0-1111 GCF_000164805.1 Carlito syrichta
CTAGGTAGTCAGATAGATAGTTAAGTCAGTTAGCAAGTTAACTAGCCTGATAGCTAGTTAGTTAAGTCAGCAAGTTAGAGAGTTAGATAGCATGCTTGCTAGCTAGTTATGTCAGCTAGATATCCAGCAAGCTAGTCAGCTAGCTAGTTAAGTCAGCTAGAAAATCAGCTAGTTACTTAGCTAACTAGTCGGCTAGCAACTCAGCTATCTGGTCAGATAAATAGTGGGCTCCCTCGTTTTCCATCAGGTCAGCTAATTAGTTGGCTCACTCGCCTGCACATCAGTCAGCAAAGTAGTCAGCTCACTCGCCAGCCAACAGGTCAACTAAATTGTCAGCTCGCTTGCAGGCCAACAGGTCAGCTAACTAGTCGGCTTGCTCTCCAGCAGACAAGTTAAATCACCGGTTGGCTTGCAAGACGGCCAACTGGCTAATGCAGCTCACATGTCAGGTCACTCACCAACACACTAGTTAAGTCAGCTCACCAGTCGGTTCATTCACTGGCTAACTAGTTAACTCTTCTGACCATTTGGCTCACTCACTAGCCGCCTAAAGTCAGCTGACCAGACAGCTCACTCGCTGGCTGACTAGTTAAATAAGCTGACCAGTCGTATCTACACTGGCTGAATAGTTAAGTCAGCTGGGCAGTCGACTCACTCGCTGGTTGACTAGTTAAGTCAGCTCACCTATGGGCTCACTTGCTAGCATACTAGTTAAGTAAAGTTATCGGTCAGCCAACTAGCTGGCTAACTATTTAAGTCAGCTAACGAATTGGCTGACTAGTTGGCCAACTTATCAGCTGACAAGTTAGGGCTGCTAACTTGTGGGCGGATTATTTAGGTCAGCTAACTAGTCAACAACCTAGTCGGCCAACTAATTAGGTCAGCAAACTAGCCAGCCAAATAGTTAACCGAGCTAAATTGTGGGACAAATAGTCAGTCAACTAATTAACCCTGCTAACTAGAAGGCCCACTAGTTTGACGACTTGTTAAGCCAGCTAACAAGTCAGCCGAGTAGTCAGCAAACGAGTTAAACCAGATAAGTTGTCGACCAAATCGTCAGGCAAGTTGTCACCTACCTAACTCGTTAACCAACTAATTAAAACAGCTAGTT
>NW_007175403.1:0-731 GCF_000164805.1 Carlito syrichta
ATGTGGAGTAAGCATTTGTTATGCACATATGGGATTTACCAAGTTTCGGCATTTGAAGGTGTAATATTAGGATTCACATGTTGTGCAAGACTTTGCAGAGAAAAAGACATTTCATGTCTTCTCGACTTTGAAAATAGGGTACACTTTGCATACAAACAAGTCTGTGTAAGTATAGTGATTTTAAATAAATCACCACGAAGCAAGGTTTCGGTGAACTATAAGAAATACACTTCTGGGATAATTTCAAAAACAGAAAATAATACTAGGTGCAAGGACATACAAGAACTAATGGATCAAGAGGGAGTAGGCAGCAACATTAGTTTGGGCTCTGCTTGTAATTAACAGTGTGACCTTATGGAACCCCTTAACATTTGGAGGCTTCAATTCAGTCACCTGTAAGAGAAGAGGACCGTACCCACCCCTCATCCATATCTAAATTCTGTGATTCTATTTCTTGTTCACTCAGATCAAGAGAGTTACCTGATAGCCAAGTCCTGAAAAGGGCATGCTAACCTTTTGCCAGCGTTGCTTTGGACTTAAGGCATAATTTTGAAAATGTATTTATTATAGAATTATTCTCATTTTGGCTTATTACTATTTGTAATCACTGGGAACATACTGTTCTTAACTCTATTATTTTCACCTCATTTTTCATTATAAATACTTGTCCATATTTCTGGAGTCTTCATAATTATGGTTTTGATGGTGCCATGTTATTCCATTTGGTTGAT
>NW_007175404.1:0-467 GCF_000164805.1 Carlito syrichta
CCAATCCTCTCCATTCCATTCCATTCCACTCCATTCCTCTGCAAACCATTCTGCTTCATTACATTGCTTTCCATTTGAGTCAATTCCATTCAATTCCTCTCCATTCCATTTCTTTACTTTCCATCCCATTCCTCTCCATTCCATTCCATTCCATTCCATTCCATTCCATTCCATTCTATTCTTTTGCATTCTTCTCCATTCCATTTCATTCGTTTCATTCCATTCCATTTAATTCCATTCTTTCCACTTCCCTACAATCCATTCCGTTCCATTCCAATCCTCTCCATTGCATGTCATTCCATTACTTTACACTCCACTCCATTCCATTCCCCTCCAGTCCAGGCCATTACATTCCTCTTCTTCCATTCCATTCCATTCCTTTTCATTCCATTCCACTCCATTCCATTCCTCTCAATTCCACTCTTCCCTATTCCCTATATTCCATTCCATTCTCTTCCAATCCATTG
>NW_007175405.1:0-506 GCF_000164805.1 Carlito syrichta
CCTATTCCCTATATCCCATTCCATTCTCTTCCAATCCATTGCATTTCACTCCATTCCATTCCTCTGCATTCCGTTCCTCTCAAATCCTCTCCATTCCCTTTCATTCCATTTCTTTCTTCTCCATTCCATTCTATCCCTCTACTTTCCATTCCATTCCACTCATCTCCATTTCATTGCGTTCAATTCTTCTCTATTTCATTAAATTCCTTTTAATTCCAATTCATTCCATTCCATTCATCGTCATTCAATTACAATCCTTTCCATTCCTCTCAATTCCTTTCCATTCTGTTCCTCACCATTCCGTCCCATTCCATTCCCTCTCTCTCAATTCCATTTCTCTGCAATCAATTCCATTCCTTTCCACTCCATGTCTTTCTATTCCATTGCATTCCTTGCCATTCCTCTCCTTTCCATTCCTTTTTATTCCATTCCATTCCTCTCCAAAGCATTCCATTCCAACTAATTTCATCCTTCGCCATTCCATTCCATTCCATTCTTTTCATCTC
>NW_007175406.1:0-4478 GCF_000164805.1 Carlito syrichta
CTCCACCATGACCACACAGGTTTCATTCCCAGGATGCAGGGCTGATTCAACATCTGGAAGACCATAAACACAATTAAGTACATTACCAGATATAAAAATAAGAACCACATAATTATATCATTAGATGCAGAAAAAGCTTTTGATAAAATCCAGCATCCCTTTTTGATAACAACTCTCAAACACCTAGGTACAGAAATAACATACCTCAAAATAGTAAGTTTCATGTATGATAAACCCACAGCTGGCATATTGGTAAAGGAGCAGAAACTGGAACCATTTCCCCTGAAAACCAGAAGAAGACATGGCTACCCACTCTCACCCTTTCTGTTCAGCATTGTATTGGAAGTCCTAGCTAGAGCAGTTAGACAAGAGAAGGAAATTAGGAAATTTTTCAAAATTGGAAAAGAAGAAATTAAGTTATCCCTCATTCTGATGATATGATTCTTTTATTTTTTTTCTTTGAGTTGAAGTCTCACTCTGTCACCCAGTCTGCAGTGCAATGGCACACTCAGGGACACTCCATCATTGACCTACTCGGCTCTGGTGATCCTTCTGCCTCAGCCTTCCAAGTAGCTAGAACTATAGGTACATGCTACCACAACTGGCTAATTTTTTTTTTTATTTTTTGAGTCGGAGTCTCACTCTCACACAGACTGGAGTGCAGTGACACACTCCCAGTCACCACAGCCTCACAAGATGAGGTCTCACCAAGTTACGCAGGTGAGTCTTGAACTCTCAAGCTCAGGCAATCCACTCACCTTGGCCTCCCAAAGTGCTGGGTTTACAGGCTGAGGCATCGAGCCCGGCCCCGGCTAAATTTTTATTGTATTGTAGAGGTGAGGTCTCACTAAGTTCCCCAGGTTGGTCTCAAACCCTCGGGCTCTGGCAATCCACTCACCTTGGCCTATCAAATTGCTGGGATTACAGCCTGAACAACTGAGCCTGGCTGATGATATGATTCTATACCTTGAAAATCCAAGAGAATCTGTCAAAAACCTTCTTATACTGATAAAGGACTTTGGAAAAATCTTAGGGTACAAAATAAATGTGCAGTCCAGGCTCAGTAGCTCAGCCTGTATTCCTAGCAATTTGGGAGGCGGAGCCAAGAGGATTGCCTGACTACAGTTCATGATCAACCTGGGCAATTTGGTCAGACCTCTTTTCTACAAAAAAAATCAAAAAATTATCGGGGCATGGTGGTACATGACTGTAGTTCCAGCTACTCGGAAGGCTGAGGTGGAAAGATCACCTAAGCCCAGCAGGTCGATGCTGCAGTGTCCATGAGTGTACCACTGCATTCCAGTTGGGTGACAGAGTTAGACTTTGAAAAATAAATAAATAATTTAATAATAACAATAAAATAAAGTTATAGGGGAAGTCTTTGGGAAAGCCAAAAATGCACTGAACTAAAAGACAATGAAAAGACAGCAGAACAAAATCAGTGAGACACAGCAAAAACCGTGCACAAAAGAGACATACAGGACTATAAAATATTAGAAAACAAGTCTCTAAACAATGTAATCTCCCATATAAAATAAACATAGAAAAAGAACAGTAAACTAAACCCAAAAGAAGCATAAGGAAGGAAATTATTAAAAGAGAGAGATAAAATTAAAAATACAAAACAGTGGCTGGGCACAGTGGCTCAAGTCTATGATCCCAGCACTTTGGAGGCCGAGATGAAGGTTGCCTGAGTTCACATTTTCAAGACAAGCCTGGCCAATGTGGTGAGACATCATCTCTACAGTAAATCAAAAAATTAGCTGGGTGTGGTGGCACACACCTGTAGTTTCAACTACTTGGAAGGTTGAGGCAGATGATCACCTGAGCCCAGCAAGTCGAGGTTGCAGTGACCATGAGTGTGCCACTGCACTCCAGTCTGTGCAACAGAGTGAGACTACAACTTAAAAAACACACAATTGTAGATACTTATTTTGATTACATTTAACTTTTAATTCTATGTATCTATTCATCTATTAGGATCCATTAAATTCTATAATCTATATCATATGCAACCTATAGCTGAATAGAAAAATATACAACACAATTATTCTATTCTCTCTGAAACCTCATCAATAGTCCCTGGAGTCAGATTATTTTTTGAATTGTAGAGATGAGATCTTGCCATGTTTCTTGGGCTGCTCTCAAACTGTTGGGCTCAGGCAATCTACTATTTGGAAGGATCACCTGAGTCCAGCAGATGAAGGCTGTGGTGGAGACTTTCATTTCATAAAGATCTGCATGATTTGAGTTTTTGTTTTAGAGCAGGCCTCTTTTTATAATAAAAAGAAAAAAGATTGCTGTGACCTTTTGGTAGGAGGGCAACCATTTTATTTTCATCAGTGTTTGCCCTGTATACTAGTGTACAACACAAACCAGTAAGAGAAAGTCGAGAGCAATAATTAGGACAGAGAAAGTACAGCTGAAAAGAGTGAGAATTACCAGTATGTGATAACAAAGATTCTAGGTGAGGAGTTTTCAGGCTCTAATGCTCCAGATCACTGAAAACAACTGAATCCCCAAGCTGGGCACAGTGACTCAGTCCTGTAATCCCAGCCTCTTGGGGGACCAAAGAAAGAGGGTTGCCTGAGCTCAGGGGTTCAAGACCAACCTGGGCAATGTGGTGTGAGCTCATCTCTATAATAAATCAAAAAATTAGTTGGGCATGGTGGCAGGTGTCTGTAGTTCTGGCTGCTTGGAAGACTGAGGAGGAAGGATTGCCTGAGCCCAGAAGGTCGAGGCTGCAGTAGCCAAGAGTGTGGCACTGCCCTTCCGGTCTGAGTGTCAGAGTGAGACTCCTACTCAAAAAAAAAAAAAAAGATGTACCCTCATGTTACAACATCCTTATAGAAGACCTGTGGGATAGTGAACCAGAAACTCGCACCTACAGAGAGGACAGGAAGGAGTAGGATGAGAATACTGAGGGCCAGAGAAGGGATGCATGCACTTGACCAGACAGACTGTCACATCAGGCCCTATTTAAAACATGAAGAATAGCTGGGCTCGGTGGCTCAGCCTGTAATCCCGCGCCTTTGGGAGGCTGAGGTGAGTGGATTGCCTGAACCTGCGGGTTCGAGACCCGCCTGGGCAGTGAGAACTCATCTCTACAATAAATCAAGAAATCAGCCGGGCGTGGTAGCGTATGCCTGTAATTCCAGCTACTTGGAAGGCTGAGGCAGAAGGATCGCCGGAGCCCAGCAGGTCGAGGCTGCGGTGGCTGGGAGTGGCCACTGCACTCCAGTCTGGGCAAGAGTGAGACTCCAACTCAAAAGAAAAAAACAAAAAGTAGAACTCTAATATTGTACTGTTTTCTGTCTACAATTTCTCACCTTGCCACGTTCAAGGAGGCCACATTTATTATTATTATTATTATTATTTATAAAAGGTGCTGATGA
This sequence comes from Carlito syrichta, assembly GCF_000164805.1. Taxonomy (NCBI): domain Eukaryota; kingdom Metazoa; phylum Chordata; class Mammalia; order Primates; family Tarsiidae; genus Carlito; species Carlito syrichta. The sequence goes on from NW_007175406.1 coordinate 3,396, forward strand.
GCTCACATGTAATTAATCCTGAAGTGATAAATTTTTTCACAATGTACAGTAATAGGATCCCATTTTCTTGAACATATTTTTCAGTTGCTTCATTTTTGAGAATCATAAATAAAACCCATTGAAAAGTGTGATATGAACACTATCTTATTATCATGTAGAATAATACCCAGGATTTTGGAATTATAACAACATGAGAGCTGACTCCTTCGGGAAACAAAACACTTGCTTGGGAGGTCATGGTGACTCAGGGTCATCAATTATTAGGAGGTTACATGAAAGCAGAAGTGGTCCCTGAAATTTCCACTCTCCAGGCAGAAAAATCGAGGAGATGGGCTCCAGGATGTAGACACATTTCTAACAACTGTGGGTGAGAAGCCTTCCATCCAAAGCAGAGACACTGGCTGAGCTGGGTGGCTCGCCTGTAATCCCAGCACTTTGTGAGGCCCAAGTGAGTGGATTCCCTAAACTCAGGGGTTCAAGACCAGACTGGGCTACTTGGCAAGACTTCATCTCTACAATAAATTCAACAAATTACCTGGGCATGGTAGCTAGATTGTAGTTCTGGCTACTTGGAAGGCAGAGGTGGAAGGTTTGCTTGAGCCCAGCAGGTTGAGTCTTCGGTGGCCACGAGTGTGCCACTGCCCTCCATCCAGGGTGACAGAGTGAGACTACAACTCCAAACAATCCAAAAACAAAGCAGAGATGCTAAACTGATGGGTTGCAAATGTACCCCATGTGCCTCTCACCTTGAAAGTTTTTGCCCAAAGAATGCAACACCATCTGTTCCTGAGGAGACACTGTCCAGTCAGACCTCAGTTGAGTTTGGTGATATCACATGTAAAATGCCTGAACCACCATCAACTTCAAGTCGATTCCAGGTCTACTGAAATGTGTTGATAAAAATGACTCCCTAGTCACGTACCAGATAAGTGGGGTTTTCTTGTCTGCTCGTAGCAGATCCCAAGTGACCCAATAATTTTGGTCCTTCATGCTTCAACTTCCACAGTCATGAAAAAGTCAGTCAGGGTGACATTTCCAGGCGGCCACAGTCTTTGACTCCTGCAAAACTCAAGCTGCATGTGG